>NC_057795.1:89666161-89675529 GCF_018294505.1 Triticum aestivum | reverse complement strand
GCAACCTCCCCGACCCCATCTCCGGCCATCTCCGACCCTGCTCCGGCGAGCTACTCCGGCCTACCTCGGTCAACGCGCCCAGATCCAGATCCAGTTTCTAGGGTTGACCCCGAAATCCTCCAAGTTTGCATTATTTTCTAGCCCTGTTCATCGCATCATAACTCTGTCATCGTAGGTCCATTTCATGCGCATGATATATCAAAATGTTCATCAGGATGTGCTCTTCATTTTGTTACATTGGGCCATGTTCATTTGAGGTAACCTCGATGCCCAAATCTGTGATGCAAAAGTGCTATATGATGTTAGTTTCTGATTCTTAACAGAATGTGTGCATTTGTTAATTTTGCTACATTTATTGTGTGCATCTTATGGGCATGAGCTCTACAGGTGTTTTGTTCTATGCCATGCCATCTTTACAGATGTGCTTGCCATGTATTTTTGTGATCAATGTGGTGACTAGGACAAGCATGAAAACTAGGCTTCGTGATGTTGCTGATTTTAGTCCCTGTTCTGCTGTTATTTTGATGCCATGTAAACTTGATGCTACAGAGAGATCCATGCATATTTTGAGATGCTTCAGTAAGGATGATTTGAACATATGGTTATGATCTATCCATTCATGCCCCTGTTTGCAATTATGGAGTAGTCTAGCATGTCATTTTCATGCTCTACTTTGCTTTAAAATGTTTCCTGGCAGATTGTTTACATGTTATTCAATTTTGCCAAGGTTGTTGTAGTCGATCCTTGCACGCTATGAACTTGTTCCTGCCATGGATAGCTTTACAAACATGTCTTCTTGCTGATGCTATGCTTATCTTTTCATGCAATGACTTGTGGTGAGTGAATCGAGCTCGCGAAGATGCCATCATAATTCTGTCAATGCCATGCTCTGTTTGCTGAATCTGTTAATGAAACTTGCTATGTTTACATGGGTGCCATCATATCTTATGATCCTTTTTGGCTCATGGTCAGTAAGGGACTTTTGTTCTATGCTTTGAGTAGAATCATACCATGTCTTTTTTTGCTATTATAAGTTCCTTTAACATGTTGATTGCTTGCTCTGAACATTGCTACCTGATGCTGTTTATGCCATGTCCAAGCTGATATCTTTTGCACTTTTACCATGCTTGTTTGAACCTTCTATTGTGTGATTTAGCCATAGCTCAGTGTTCCTATTTTTTCAAGCATCTCCTGTAGATCACTTCCATATACTTTGTTGTTATGTTGGGGTGCTGTACCTTAGTTTCTTGTTGCATGCTAAGTAGCATCGTGCTGTTAATCGCAGATTTGTGTCATTCTTGTTTTGCTTGCCATTTGCAAACCGTGCATCCGTTCTCGGTGATCTTTATATCGATTTCAACTGAAATCATCTCATCTTTCCATCGGCATACTTGGTTGGCCAAGTGGATGCCTTGTTCATCCTTTTCCTCCCGGAGCACGCATATGCATTGCATATCACATCTCGCATATCATGACATGTATTGCATCATATTGCTTGTGCATGCACCGTGATTTATTGTGGTTCCTTTGCTTGTGTTCTTGCTTTGGGTAGAGCCAGGAGACGAGTACGTGCACGAGGAACCTGTTGAGTACGCTAACGAGGATCAAGCCTTCGACAACTCTGAGAACCTTGAAGGCAAGATGACCATACCTTCGATATCACTTCTATCTTTGCTTTGCTAGTTGCTCGCTCTATCATTATGTTAACTCTACCTGCCACTATTTATCATGCCTCCCATATTGCCATGTCAAGCCTCTAACCATCCTGTCCTAGCAAACCATTGTTTGGCTATGTCACCGCTTTTTCTCAGCCCCTCTTATAGCGTTGCTAGTTGCAGGTGAAGATGAAGTTTGTTCCTTGTTGGAACATGGATATTTTGGGATATCACAATATCTCTTGTTTAATTAATGCACCTTATATACTTGGTAAAGGGTGGAAGGCTCGGCCTTATGCCTGGTGTCTTGTTCCACTCTTGCCGCCCTAGTTTCCGTCATACCGGTGTTATGTTCCTTGATTTTGCGTTCCTTACGCGGTTGGGTGATTTATGGGACCCCCTTGACAGTTCGCTTTGAATAAAACTCCTCCAGCAAGGCCCAACCTTGGTTTTACCATTTGACGACCTACCACCTATTACTTTTCCCTTGGGTTTTCGCGAGCCCGAGGGTCATCTTTATTTTAGCCTCCCCCCGGGCCAGTGGTCCTCCGAGCATTGGTCCTAACCGAGCCGCCTGCGGGGCCACCTCGGGGAAACTTGAAGTCTGGTTTTATTCGTAGCCCGTCTCATCCGGTGTGCCCTGAGAACGAGATATGTGCAGCTCCTATCGGGATTTGTCGGCACAGTCGGGTGGTCTTGCTGGTCTTGTTTTACCATTGTCAAAATGTCTTGTGAACCGGGATTCCGAGGCTGATTGGGTCTTCCCGGGAGAAGGTATATCCTTCGTTGACCGTGAGAGCTTGTGATGGGCTAAGTTGGGACACCCCTACAGGGTATATTATCTTTCGAAAGCCGTGCCCGCGGTTATGAGGCAGATGGGAATTTGTTAATGTCCGGTTGTAGAGAACTTGACACTTGACCTCTCTAAAATGCATCAACAGCGTGTGTAGCCGCGATGGTCTCTTCTCGGCGGAGTCCGGGAAGTGAACACGGTTTGAGTTATGCTTGACGTAAGTAGTTTCAGGATCACTTCTTGATCACTTCTAGCTTCTCGACCGACACGTTGCATCTCTTCTCGCTCTCACTTGTGTATGTTAGCCACCATATATGCTTAGTGCTTGCTGCAGCTCCACCATATTACCTTTTTTCCTACCCTTAAGCTTAAATAGTCTTGATCTCACGGGTGTGAGATTGCTGAGTCCCCGTGGCTCACAAATTCTACCAAAACAGATGCAGGTACCGAGGATACCAGCGCAAGTGGCGCAACCGAGCTTAAGTGGGAGTTTGATGAGGAACTTGGTCGTTACTATGTTTTGTTTCCAGATGATCAGTAGCGGAGCCCAGTCGGGAGGATTGGGGATCTAGCATTTGGGGTTGTCTTCTTTTCATTTGGATTTGACCGTAGCCGGTCTATGAGTGTATTTTGAATGATGTATGATCTTAATTATGTATTGTGTGAAGTGGCGATTGTAAGCCAACTCTCTTATCCCATTCTTGTTCATTACATGGGATTGTGTGAAGATGACCCTTCTTGCGACAAAACTACCATGCGGTTATGCCTCTAAGTCGTGCTTCAACACGTGGGAAATATAGCCGCATCGTGGGTGTTACAAGTTGGTAATCAGAGCCATCCCCGACTTAGGAGCCCCCAGCTTGATTGATTGCTGGCGTTGTTGAGTCTAGAACAAAAAATGTTTTGAGTCTTAGGATTATATATATCGGAGAGTAGGATTCTTTTTACTCCTCAGTCCCTTCGTCGCTCTGGTGAGGTCTCGTGACGTAGATGTTTTGACTTTCCTCTCCTCAAATTTCACTAATTTTTTTTAGGATCACGCGGGTATCTTGGAATCGTTCCGATGGTTTTGTGATGAGAACATTGTTCTTGGTGCCTCCTGTCTTTTATGTGGCAGTGTCCCAGGGAGTTGAGCTCCGAGGTGTTGTCATCACAATTTTATCGTTGCAGTTCTGGAATACCTGAGTTTTGGCGACATCGAAAATCTCTTTTATGCAGTTGTTGGTGAGATAACCTCGACGCCACCCATTACTGGGGCGGGAGTTTGGGAGTATTGCCATAACTCGTATAACGGATGCTTTTCGAAGGTTGAGGTACACGATTTCCGAAGGTTTCTTGGTTATGTGTTGACGGATGGATACAGCTGGATGTAGGGATTGTTAGTTTGGGTGAGATATATTGCTTCCCCTGTATCCTCAACACCTAATTGCATAACCAGAAAGTTTCAGGAGTTTATAGGTGGGTTTCAAGTAGCTCTAGCATTTCTTCCCGCAGATATTTGGTTTGTGATTGGGTAATCCTTACCACTTATTTGTTCCAGTTGTACCTTGTTTATTTCATTCATCAATCTCTTATCAATTGGCTTCTCACCTTAATGGACGTGTGATGTTAGCTTTGGGAATTCATTCGTTCATCTTTGTTCGAATGTTTATTGTGAAGACTATATGTTGCAATTTCTATCCGTTGATTCAACTTGTCTATCTGTCTATCAAGATGCTAACGAATGTCACCCTCTTCAGGATGGCTCCGCCAACGCGTCAGAATCCGGAACGCAATGATGGGAGTCAGGCGAACCCTCCACCTCCACCTCCGCCTCCGGAGGCATGGCAAGCTTTGATGGCAGCCACAAACGCCAATGCTCAGATGATGATTCAGCTCATGCAAGAGCGCAACCAAGGCCAAGGCAACCAAGGGAATCAAGGTCAAGGGCAGTTCAATCATCAGCCTCAATTTCCTACCCTCGACCAGTTCCTGGCAAATCAACCGAAGTCTTTCAGCTACTGTGCCGAGGCCACAGACGCCGATGATTGGCTCGTGGATATCAACAAGCATTTTGAATGTAGCAATGTAAGTTCTGAGGACTACGTCAAGTTCGCTTCTTTTCAGCTCAAGGATCAAGCAGCTGATTGGTTCCAGCAATACAAGGATTCCAGAGGAGGTCGAGTGATTACTTGGACTGACTTCTGTCGGGACTTTAAAGCTCACCACATTCCTACCAGTGTTGTTGAGAGCAAGCGTGAGGAGTTCCGCAATCTCAAGCAAGGCAACATGTCTGTGTATGAATACAACAAGCAGTTTCAGAAACTTGCTCGCTTCGCTAAACAAGACGTTCCTGATGAGAGAGTATGATCTATCAATTCAGAGGTGGCCTCAGAGAGGATCTGCAGTTAGCTCTCGTTCTTGTTGAGCCTACTCAGTTTGATCAATTCTACAATATGGCACTAAAGCAAGAAGGTGCTCAGCTCAAGTGTGAGGCTTCTAAGAAGAGAATCAGGGATGCAGTCCAGTCTTCTTCTTCCTCACAAGTGGCAGCTAAGCAGCAGAAGTTCTACCTTCCTCCTCCTCCGTTTCGTTAGCCTTACCAGCATAAGAACTCAGGTGGTCATGGATCTTCCCACCCACCCAACCCAGGCTATCAGAACAAGTCTTAGTCTCAAGCTCCAAGGTCAAATGCTCCTTATCATCGTCCGCTCTTAGAAGTGACTTGCAACAAGTGCCAGCAGAAAGGTCACTACGCCAACAAATGCTTCAATCAAAGGCGCCTTCCTCCTCCTCCTCCTGTGAGATCTTCAAGCAATGCAGTGTTCAAGCATAATCCAAAGCATGCAAAGGTGAACATGATGAATGCAGCGCAAGCAGAGGATTCTTCTGATGTGATAATGGGTAATCTTCCAGTTAATGATATTCCTGCAAAAGTCTTATTTGATACCGGTGCATCGCATTCTTTCATGTCATATCCTTTTGCATCGAAGCACAATTTTGACACAGAGGAATTACCTAGAGAAATGCAAGTTATTTCTCCGGCTAAGCGTTTGAGATCTACCTTATTGGTTCCGGATGTTTCTATCAAGATGGGCGACTATAAATTTCTGTCTTCTCCAATTGTTCTTGGTGACTCGGATATTGATCTAATTCTCGGGATGGACTGGCTTTCTAAGCACAAGTCTCAGCTTGATTGTGCTGCCAGGCAGATTCAATTGACACACCCTTCTGAGGATGTTATCATCTATGCCGCTCGTGATGAAACCATTCGGTTGTTTTCTCTCAATGAGAAGGGCGAGTTGGATGCTATTTCTCAAATTCCAGTCGTTTGTGAGTACCAAGATGTCTTTCCAGAAGAGCTTCCAGGTATGCCTCCTCATCGGCCAGTCGAGTTCGTTATCGATCTTGAGCCTGGAACTGAACCCGTTTGCAAGCGTCCATACAAGCTTGGACCCAAGGAGCTGAAGGAATTGAAGAAACAACTCGATGAACAAGAGCGTTTGGGTTTGATCAGACCGAGTTCATCTCCATGGGGTTGTGGAGTTCTTTTTGTCCAGAAGAAGGATGACACGGACCGACTTTGTGTCGATTACCGTCCATTGAACAAGAAGACAATAAAGAACAAGTATCCACTTCCCAACATCAGTGAGCTATTCGAGCAACTCAAAGGTGCTAAAGTTTGCTCCAAGCTTGACCTTCGTATGGGTTATCATCAGATTCACATTCGTGAACAAGATATTCCCAAGACAACATTCAGAACAAGCTTTGGTTCTTATGAATATACTGTCATGTCTTTTGGCCTTGTCAATGCTCCTCCAACTTTCTCTCGTATGATGAACTTTATCTTCAACCCCTACACCAATGAATTCATTCTGGTGTATCTCGATGATATCTTGGTCTTCTCCAAGAATAAGAAGGATCATGCCAAACATTTGCGATTGGTGCTCGACAAGCTCAGAGAGTATCAATTCTATGCGAAGTTCTCAAATGTGAGTTCTGGCTTGATGAAGTTCTTTATCTTGGTCACATCATCTCCGCCAAGGGCATTGCTGTTAATCCCGCGAAGGTGTCTGCAGTTGTGAATTGGGAACCTCCTCAGAATGTCAAGCAGCTCCGCAGTTTTCTTGGTCTTGCAAGCTATTGCCGAAGATTCGTTGAGAACTTCTCTAAGATCAAAAAGCCTCTTTCCATCCTCCTCCAGAAGCATGTCAAGTATGTATGGACGCCTGAGTGTGATGTTGCTTTCAACACCCTCAAAGAGAAGCTAGTCACAACTCCTGTCTTGACTCCTCCTGATGAATCCAAGCCATTCGAAGTTTTCTGTGATGCTTCTCTTCAAGGTCTCGGTGCTGTGTTAATGCAAGAGAAGAAAGTTGTGGCCTATACCTCTCGTCATTTGAAGCCCAACAAAAAGAACTACCCCACTCACGATCTTGAGTTGGCGGCAGTTGTCCATGCATTGATAACATGGAGACATCTCTTATTGGTAAGGCAAGTGGACATTTTCACCGATCACAAGAGCCTCAAGTATATCTTCACTCAACCCAACCTCAATGTCAGACAAACTCGATGGGTCGAAATGATTCAAGAGTACAATCCAAGTATTGAATATACTCCTAGCAAGGCGAATGTGATTGCAGATGCCCTGAGTAGAAAGGCTTATTGCAACAGTCTAATTCTCAAGCCATTTCAACCGAATTTTTGTGAAGCTTTCCGCAAGCTGAATCTTCAAGTTGTTCCTCAAGGCTTTCTTGCCAACCTCATAGTCTCTCCTACTTTGGAAGATCAAATTCGTGAGGCACAACTCCTGGATACCATGGTGAAGAAGGTGAGACGTGGTATTGACAAGGGCATTCCCAAATACAAGTGCTATCGCTTGGATGACAAAGATACTCTTTTCTTCGAGGATCGTATTGTGGTTCCTAAAGGCGATCTGAGAAAAGTCATTATGAATGAGGCACACAATTCCCTCCTATCCATTCATCCTGGAAGTACGAAGATGTACCATGACCTCAAGCAGTCATATTGGTGGACTCGAATGAAGCGAGAAATTGCTCAATTCGTGAATGAATGTGATGTCTGCAGAAGGATGAAAGCAAAACACCAACGACCAGCTGGTCTCCTCCAACCTCTTGCTATTCCGGAATGGAAGTTTGACCATATCGAGATGGACTTCGTGACTGGATTTCCTAAGTCTAAGCGTGGAAATGATGCTATCTTCGTTGTCACTGACAAGCTTACCAAAGTGGCTCATTTCCTTCCTATCAAAGAATCTATCACAACAGCTCAGCTGACAGAGCTATACACCTCCAGAATTGTCTCCTTGCACGGTATTCCACAATTGATCTCTTTAGATCATGGAAGCATCTTCACTTCTAAGTTCCGGGACTCCTTTCAGAAGGCCATGGGCACCAACATTCGTTTCAGCACAGCTTTCCATCCTCAAACAAGTGGCCAAGTCGAGCGAGTCAATCAAATCCTCGAAGACATGCTCAGGGCTTGTGTCATCTCTTTCGGTATGAAGTGGGAAGATTGTCTTCCATATGCCGAGTTCTCCTACAACAACAGCTTCCAAGCGAGTTCGGGCAAGGCCCCATTCGAAATTCTCTATGGCAGAAAGTGCCGTACTCCTCTGAATTGGTCCGAGACAGGTGAACGCCAACTTCTTGGCAACGACTTGATCACAGAAGCTGAAGAAATATGCAAAGTCATTCGTGAGAATCTCAAAGCCGCGCAATCGCGCCAGAGGAGTTACTATGATAGCAAGCACCATGCCTTGGCTTTTGAAATCGGAGACCATGTCTACCTCCGCGTCTCTCCAATGAAAGGCACTCGTCGCTTCGGTATCAAAGGGAAGCTTGCCCCTAGATACGTGGGTCCTTTCAAGATCATTGGCAAAAGAGGCAATCTCGCCCATCAACTTGAGCTTCCGTCCAACTTCGCGAACGTGCACAATGTGTTTCACGTGTCACAGCTTCGCAAGTGCTTCAGGACTCCTGAGCGCACTATCAACTTCGAAGAGATTGACCTCCAAGAAGATCTCTCTTATCATGAGCACCCCGTTGCTATTCTTGAAGATACCGAGCGCAAGACTCACAACAAGTCAATCAAATTCCTGAAAGTGAAATGGTCACACCATTCCAACCGAGAAGCCACCTAGGAGCGCGAGGATCACCTCCGTTCCGAATATCCGGAGTTCTTTCAGACCTAGATCTCGGGACGAGATCCTCTTGTAGTGGTGGAGTGTTGTAACACCCCGGATGTAACTTTCCATCTTTGTAACTCCAACTCTTGCCATTTTCGGCTATGTGTTATGATATTCCCTCCGTGGTTGGGTTTTGTCTTTTGTTTTGCTTTTTATTCATGTCATGCATCGCATATCATGTCATCATGTGCATCTCATTTGCATACGTGTTCGTCTCATGCATCCGAGCTTTTTCCCCATTGTCGGTTTTGCAATCCGACACTTCCACGTGCACCGGCGCACCCCTCTTGTCTCTTTTCATGTGTGGGTGTTAAACGTTCTCGGAATGGACCGAGGCTTGCCAAGTGGCCTTGGTACACCACCGGTAGACCACCTATCAAGTTTCGTGTCATTTGGAGCTCGTTTGATACTCCAACGGTTAACCGGATAACCGCAAAGGCCTCTTTTGGGTTGCAGCCCAACACCCCTCAAAAACATCCCAATAACCCATCTAAGTCACTTCCATGCTCTCCGTCCTCGGATCACGATTGTGTGGGCGAAAACTACACCTCATTTGGACACTCCAAGCTCCCTCTACCTACAAATATGTCCTCCCCGTCCAAATCCAGATCGAAACCCTAGTCTTCCCCTTCCTCCGCGCGCCGAACACGTCCGCCTGGCGCCGGACGCGTCCGCCCGCCGCCGCCCGAACCAACCGGACGCCGCCACGTGGCCCCGGCCACCGCGCGCCACC
>NC_057795.1:89639849-89665828 GCF_018294505.1 Triticum aestivum | reverse complement strand
CCGCCGCCGACCGGCGCCAGATCCGGCCGGCCTCGCCCCCGGCAACCTCCCCGACCCCATCTCTGGCCATCTCCGACCCTGCTCCGGCGAGCTACTCTGGCCTGCCTCGGTCAACGCGCCCGGATCCAGATCCAATTTCTAGGGTTGACCCTAAAATCCTCTAAGTTTGCATTATTTTATAGCCCTGTTCATCGCATCATAACTCCATCATCGTAGCTCCATTTCATGCGCATGATATATCAAAATGTTAATGATGATGTTCTCTTCATTCTGTTCCATTGGGACATGTTCATTTGAGGTCATCTAGATGCACAAATCTCTGATGCAAGAGTGCTATATGATGTTAGTTTCTGATTCTTAACAGAATGTGTGCATTTGTTATTTTTGCTACATTTATTGTGTGCATCTTATGGGCATGAGCTCTATAGGTGTTTTGTTCTATGCCATGCCATCTTTACAGAGGTGCTTGCCATGTAGTTTTGTGATCAATGTGGTGACTAGCACAAGCATGCAAACTAGGCTTCATGGTGTTGCTGATTTTAGTCCCTGTTCTGCTGTTATTTTGATGCCATGTAAACTTGATGCTACAGAGAGATCCATGCATATTTTCAGATGCTTCAGTAAGGATGATTTGAACATATGGTTATGCTCTATCCATTAATGCCCCTGTTTGCAATTATGGAGTAGTCTAGGATGTCATTTTAGTGCTCTACTTTTGCTTTAAAATGTTTCCTGGCAGATTGTTTATATGTTATTCAATTTTGCCAAGGTTGTTGTAGTTGATCCTTGCATGCTATGAACTTGTTCTTGCCATGGATAGCTTTATAAACATGTCTTGTTGCTGATGCTATGCTTATCTTGTCATGCAATGACCTGTGGTGAGTGAATCGAGCTCGCGAAGATGCCATCATAATTCTGTCAATGCCATGCTCTGTTTGCTGAATCTGTTAATAAAACTTGCTATGTTTACATGGGTGCCATCATATCTTCTGATCCTTTTTGGCTCATGGTCAGTAAGGGACTTTTGTTCTATGATTTGAGTAGAATCATGCCGTGTCTTATTTTGCTATTATAAGTTCCTGTAATATGTTGATTGCTTGCTCTGAACATGGCTACCTGATGCTGTTTATGCCATGTCCAAGCTGATATCTTTTGCACTTTTGCCATGCTTGTTTGAACCTGCTATTTTGTGATTTAGCCGTAGCTCAGTGTTCCTCTTTTGTCAAGCATCTCCTGTAGATCTCTGCCATATGCTTTGTTGTTATGTTGGGGTGCTGTAGCTTAGTTTCTTGTTGCATGCTATGTAGCATCATGCTGTTAATCGCAGATCTGTGTCATTCTTGTTTTGCTTGCCATTTGCAAACCGTGCATCCGTTCCCGGTGATCTTTATATCGATTTCAACCGAAATCATCTCATCTTTCCAGCGGCATACTTGGTTGGCCAAGTGGATGCCTTGTTCATCCTTTTCCTCCCGGAGCACGTATATGCATTGCATATCACATCTCGCATATCATGACATGTATTGCATCATGTTGTTTGTGCATTGCACCGTGATTTATTGTGGTTCCTTTGCTTGTGTTCTTGCTTTGGGTAGAGCCGGGAGACGAGTACGTGCACGAGGAACCTGTTGAGTACGCTAATGAGGATCAAGCCTTCGACAACTCTGAGAACCTTGCAGGCAAGATGACCATACCTTCGATATCACTTCTATCTTTGCTTTGCTAGTTGCTCGCTCTATCATTATGTTAGCTCTACCTGCCACTGTTTATCATGCCCCCCATATTCCCATGTCAAGCCTCTAACCATCCAGTCCTAGCAAACCGTTGTTTGGCTATGTCACCGCTTTTGCTCAGCCCCTCTTATAGCGTTGCTAGTTGCAGGTGAAGATGAAGTTTGTTCCTTGTTGGAACATGGATATTTTAGGATATCACAATATCTCTTGTTTAATTAATGCACCTTATATACTTGGTAAAGGGTGGAAGGCTCGGCCTTATGCCTGGTGTCTTGTTCCACTCTTGCCGCCCTAGTTTCCGTCATACTGGTGTTATGTTCCTTGATTTTGCGTTCCTTACGCGGTTGGGTGATTTATGGGACCCCCTTGACAGTTCGCTTTGAATAAAACTCCTCCAGCAAGGCCCAACCTTGGTTTTACCATTTGACGACCTACCACCTATTACTTTTCCCTTGGGTTTTCGCGAGCACGAGGGTCATCTTTATTTTAGCCCCCCCGGGCCAGTGCTCCTCCGAGCGTTGGTCCGAACTGAGCCGCCTGCGGGGCCACCTCGGGGAAACTCGAAGTCTGGTTTTACTCGTAGCCTGTCTCATCCAGTGTGCCCTGAGAACGAGATATGTGCAGCTCCTATCAGGATTTGTCGGCACAGTCGGGTGGTCTTGCTGGTCTTGTTTTACCATTGTCGAAATGTCTTGTGAACCGGAATTCCGAGGCTGATCGGGTCTTCCCGGGAGAAGGTATTGTTGGGGAACGTAGTAATTTCAAAAAAATTCCTATGCACACGCAAGATCATGGTGATGCATAGCAACGAGAGGGGAGAGTGTTGTCCACGTACCCTCGTAGACCGTAAGCAGAAGCGTTATGACAATGCGGTTGATGTAGTCGTACGTCTTCACGGCTCGACCGATCAAGCACCGAAACTACGGCACCTCCGAGTTCTAGCACACGTTCAGCTCGATGACGTCCCTCGAACTCCGATCCAGCCGAGTGTCGAGGGAAAATTCCGTCAGCACGACGGCGTGGTGACGATCTTGATGTTCTACCATCGCAGGGCTTCGCCTAAGCACCGCTACAATATTATCGAGGAGGACTATGGTGCAGGGGGGCACCGCACACAGCTAATAGATCTCAAGGATCAATTGTTGTTGTGTCTTTGGGGTGCCCCCCTGCCCCCGTATATATAGGAGCAAGGGGGGAGGCGGCCGGCCTATGAAGGAGGCGTGCCAAGGGGGGAGTCCTACTCCCACCGGGAGTAGGACAACTCCTCCTTTCCTTGTTGGAGAAGAAAAGAGGAGAAGAGGGAGAAGGAAAAGGGGGCTGCCCCCCTTGTCCAATTCGGACCAGAGGGGGGGGGGCGCAGGCCTCCTTCCTTTTGGCCTCTCTCCTCTATTCCCGTATGGCCCAATAAGGCCCATATACTTCCCGGCGAATTCCCGTAACTCTCTGGTACTCTGAAAAATACCCGAATCACTCGGAACCTTTCCGAAGTCCGAATATAGTCGTCCAATATATCGATCTTTACGTCTCGACCATTTCGAGACTCCTCATCATGTCCCCGATCTCATCCGGGACTCCGAACTCCTTCGATACATCAAAACTCATGAACTCATAATATAACTGTCATCGAAACCTTAAGCGTGCGGAACCTACGGGTTCGAGAACAATGTAGACATGACCTAGAACTATTCTCGGTCAATAACCAATAGCGGAACCTGGATGCACGTATTGGCTCCCACATATTCTACGAAGATCTTTATCGGTCAAACCGCATAACAACATACGTTGTTCCCTTTGTCATCGGTATGTTACTTGCCCGAGATTTGATCGTCGGTATCCAATACCTAGTTCAATCTCGTTACTGGCAAGTCTCCTTACTCGTTACGTAATGCATCATTCCGTAACTAACTCTTTAGTTACATTGCTTGCAAGGCTTATAGTGATGTGCATTACCGAGAGGGCCCAGAGATACCTCTCCGACAATCGGAGTGACAAAACCTAATCTCGAAATACGCCAACCCAACATGTACCTTTGGAGACACCTGTAGTACTCCTTTATAATCACCCAGTTACGTTGTGACGTTTGGTAGCACCCAAAGTGTTCCTCCGGTAAACGGGAGTTGCATAATCTCATAGTTACAGGAACATGTATAAGTCATGAAGAAAGCAATAGCAATATACTAAACGATCAAGTGCTAAGCTAACGGAATGGGTCAAGTCAATCACATCATTCTCCTAATGATGTGATCCCGTTAATCAAATGACAACTCTTTTGTCCATGGCTAGGAAACATAACCATCTTTGATAAACGAGCTAGTCAAGTAGAGGCATACTAGTGACACTATGTTTGTCTATGTATTCACACATGTATTATGTTTCCGGTTAATACAATTCTAGCATGAATAATAAACATTTATCATGATATAAGGAAATAATTAATAACTTTATTATTGCCTCTAGGGCATATTTCCTTCAGTCTCCCACTTGCACTAGAGTCAATAATCTAGTTCATATCATCATGTGATTCAACACCAATATTCACATCTGTATGTGATTAATACCCGTAGTTCACATCGTCATGTGATCAACACCCAAAAGGTTTACAAGAGTCAATAATCTAGTTCACATCGCTATGTGATTAACACCCAAAGAGTACTAAGGTATGATCATGTTTTGCTCGTGAGAGAAGTTTAGTCAACGGGTCTGTCATATTACAGAGTCGTATGTATTTTGCAAATATTCTATGTCTACAATGTTTTGCATGGAGCCACTCTAGCTAATTGCTCCCACTTTCAATATGTATCCAGATTGAGACTTAGAGTCATCTGGATCGGTGTAAAAGCTTGCATCGATGTAACTCTTTACGACGAACTTTTTTATCACCTCCATAATCGAGAAACATATCCTTATTCTACTAAGGATAATTTTGACCAATGTCCAGTGATCTACTCCTAGATCACTATTGTACTCCCTTGCCAAACCAGGGCAGAGTATACAATAGGTCTGGTCCATAGCATGGCATACTTTTATAGAACCTATGACTGAATGCATAGGGAATGACTTTCATTCTCTTTCTATTTTCTGCCGTGGTCGGGCTTTGAGTCTTACTCAATTTCACACCTTGCAGCACAGGCAAGAACTCTTTCTTTGATTGTTCCATTTTGAACTATTTCAAAATCTTGTGAAGGTATGTACTCATTGAAAATCTTATCAAGCGTCTTGATCTATCTCAATAGATCTTGATGCTCAATATGTAAGTAGCTTTACTGAGGTATTTCTTTGAAAATCTCCTTTCAAACACTCCTCTATGCTTTGCAGAAAAATTCTACATCATTTCCGATCAACAATATGTCATTCACATATACTTATCAGAAAGGCTGTAGTGCTCCCACTCACTTTCATGTAAATACAGGCCTTTCCAAAAGTCTGTATAAAACCATATGCTTTGATCAACTCATCAAAACGTATATTCCAACTCTGAGATGCTTGCACCAGTCCATTGATGGATCGCTGGAGCTTGCACACTTTGTTAGCACCTTTAGGATTGACAAAACCTTCTGGTTGCATCATATACAACTCTTCTTTAATAAATCCATTAAAGAATGCAGTTTTGACATCCATTTGCCAGATTTCATAAAATGTGGAAATTGCTAACATGATTCGGACAGACTTAAGCTTCGATACGAGTGAGAAAATCTCATCGTATTCAATACCTTGAACTTGTCGAAAACCTTTCGCAACAAGTCGAGCTTAGTAGATAGTAACACTACTATCAATGTCCCTCTTCCTCTTCAAGATCCATTTATTTAACATGGCTTGTTGATCATCCAGCAAGTGTCGTGGTTCTAAGCCTGACAGTAGAGTGGGGGGGTAGGTATGCAGAGGCAAGGTCCTAGCTATGGAGAGGTTGTAAGCACAAAGGATGTACGAGTTCAGGCCCTTCTCGGAAGAAGTAACAGCCCTACGTCTCGGAGCCCGGAGGCGGTCGAGTGGATTATGAGTGTATGAACTACAAGGTGCCGAACCCTTCTGCCTGTGGAGGGGGGTGGCTTATATAGAGTGCGCCAGGACCCCAGCCAGCCCACGTAGGAGAGGGTTTAAGGTGAGTTAAGTCTGGGGCATTACTGGTAACGCCCCACATAAAGGCCTTTACTATCATAAAGTCTACTTGATTACAGGCCGTTGCAGTGCAGAGTGCCTCTTGACCTCCTGGTGGTCGAGTGGGTCTCCGTGGTCGAGTCCTTCAGGCCAGTCGAGTGAATCCTCGTTGGTCGACTGGAAGGCGACCTCTTCTAAGGATGTACTAGGGTAAGTTACTTGGATCAGGTCCATGACCCTACCCTAGGTACATAACCCCATCATTAGCCCCCGAATGGATTGAGGCTTCGAGTGAAGAAGGAGCTGATGTCGTTTCTGATTAACCTTTGCGTTCCGGTTGTGCACTGTTCTGGACCAAAGAATCCCTTCGTCGACAGGAAACAACTTGCCTTCAGTCGACTTGATCCATTCTGTTTTTGCGTCGAGTGATCTTTCAGCCTTCGACGATCTCTGAGCGACGGATCGCCGGAAACACCGCGCCTGACAGACTGATTTGTTGCTCGCGGATTCCGCGGGATGCGAAATTTGGGGGCGTGCGCGAAGCGGGGCGGACCGCGGCGTTCGGATGGGACGGGGCATGGACGCCTCGATCTCCGCGCCGCCTTTTTCGCCACGTATCCCGTCTGCATAACTGTTCCAGATATGATTAGATCGACCGGGCCCACCTGTCATCCACTCGGAAGGAACCTTATAAATGTGCCCGGCGAGGATTTCTGTGCTGCGCCTTAGCATTCTCCCCCTCTCTCTGCTTCCTCCCTGCTCAGCATGCTCGCTCTCGCCCCCGCACCACTTCCCTTCGCGCATCTCGCCGGAGACCATGGCCAAGGAGAAGACGGCGGCGCTGGAGCGTGCAAAGAAGGCGTCGGCATCGGAGAAGGCGAAGGGGAGATCCACCAGCCGCGGAGGGTCCTCGTCCAGATCCCGCCTGCCGAAGGGCTGGGTCCAAGGAGACTGGATCCAGTCGACCATCACGGAGAGTGACCTCCTCGACATGGCCAACGAGGGCTTGATCCCCCACGGAGCTGCGAGGCTTCCGGGGAAGGAGTGGCAGCCCCAGCCAGAAGAGGGTGAGTGTGTGCTTTTGGCCACCCATGTTGATCGCGGGTTTTCCTTGCCGCCGAGTGTTTTCTTTCGTGGCTTTTTGAACTTCTTCGGAGCGCAGCTCCACCACTTTACCCCAAACTCCCTTGCCTATCTTGCCGCGTTCGTGTCCATGTGTGAGGGCTTCTTGGGCTGTCAACCGCACTGGGGTTTGTTCAAACGTATATTCACGTGTTGATCTCAGACCGTGAAGAAGGCGAGCCCAGGTGATGAGAGAACCCGAGTCGTCCAAATGTGCGGAGGCCTGGGGATTCAGGTGAGGAATAAGAGCACCTTCCCGCCCATGACCTTTCCCGAGACCGTCAGAGGCTGGCAGTCGACTTGGTTCTACTGCCAGGTCCAGTCGACGCCGGGGCAGTCGAGTGGACTCCCTCCGTTCACCATGGACCGAGTGAGCAAGCCTTCCCCTCTGAAGCTGATTCCGGAGGAGAAAGCTGACGTGAAGATGTTGATGGAGCGTGTGGTGCAGTTGGTTCGGGAGGGAGTGACGGGCATGGACCTCCTGGAGGTATTCCTCAGGCGTCGCATCCAGCCTCTCCAGTTCCGGAGCCACTGCATGTGGTTGTACTGTGGGACCGAAGACGAGACTAGAGTCCATCCAGAAGCAGTTGACGATGTCACTCTGGAAAGATGGATGGTAGCCGTCACCGGAAACAAGGACAACCCACGCGGAGCCAGAAGGATTCCTCCACTCGACCACAACAGCGACTCAAACAAGGTACACTTGCTCTGCTCTCCACTGCGCCCTCGCCGTATTCATTTCTGTTAACCCTGCCGACTGGTCGACTGATCCTTGTCTGGGCATCTGCTAGGCCCTCACCGAGCTGTACTCGATGCCCAATGGGGCACAAGCTTCGACTGAGGAGGGCGAGGCGAGCGGGGGCGAGAGCCAGGAAGAGGAGGAATGGGACTCGGATGTTGCAGAGGATGACGACGACGATGATGATGATGTCGGTGATGAAGACGACGTCGAGGACGAGGAAGAAGAGGAGGAGGAGGAGGTCGTACCGCCGTGCTCAGAAAGGCGGTCGAAGCTTGTCCACGACCCTTCGACCGAACGTGGTAAGGGGGTTGTGACCGCCACTCAGTCGACCAAGCGCCCTCGGACCACCTCTCCGGTGCCAAATGAAAAGGCGCCGAAGCAGCCCAGGGCGGCCTCGTCGAAGCCGATCAAACTCTTGCCGAAGATGAAGGTGTCCATCCCCACCATATCAGGGTAACTGTGCTGCTCATATTTTCTTATTCTGTGTGAACTTTATCTCTGGTCGACGCTGAAGTTAGTCGACTGATCCTTTGGAGTTGCAGTGCTGCTACTTCTGAAACCTCAGCTTGGGCTGACGACCACGAGATGGAAGATGCAGCAACTTCGAACCCAGGTACTGTATTCTTAACACCGTTCTTAGTCGACTGACTCGCGATCTCTGATCCTGATTCTTCTCCGCAGCTCCACCCAACACTGTTATCAATCTCCCTGACGACGACGAGGATGAAGAACCACTGACACGCAGGAGGAGTCGGAAAGCGTCCGCCAGTAAGGTGCCTCAGGATGTGACGGCGCCTGAGATTCTGACTGTGGAGGAAGAAAACACCACTCGACACACGGTGTCCTTCGCAAATCCGCTGACGAGTGCTCAGCAGCCCTCTCTCTTCACGACGCACCACGTCCCAGAGGACCAAGCTGCAATATGCCAGGCAGGACTCATGATGGAGCAGCTGAAGACCATCCGGGATGCGAGCCAGGCAGCTTATGACGCCAGTTTTGCCCTCCAAAGCAATGTCCAGGTCAGTCGACCGCTGTTTGTTCTGTTGGATATGCTACCAAAAACTTTTCTTTTCCGGAATTTATAGTAGTCACCCACTGGGTGTGTCGAATAAACTCCGTGTTAGCGGGGGCACGCTGAGTGCACCCGCTGGGTGTAGTCCCCAAGGCTAAGGTCGACTGCTGGCAGTCGGCCTTAGGCTTTATGATGTCGATCTTTCTGTCAGTCGACTGGTCGACTGGATTTCACAAACCGGTGGGGGCACGCTGAGTGCACCCACTGGGTGTAGTCCCCAAGGCTAAGGTCGACTGCTGGCAGTCGGCCTTAGGCTTTATGACGTCAATTTTTCTTTCAGTCGACTATGTCGACTGGATTTCACAAACCGGTGGGGGCACGCTGAGTGCACCCACTGGGTGTAGTCCCCGAGACTGTGGTCGACTGCTTGCAGTTGATCACAGTCTTAGAGAATGCATCTGTTTTTTTTGAGGTCGACTGGTCGACTTTGTCTTCATCGGGATTAGTGGGGGCACGCTGAGTGCACCCACTGGGTGTAGTCCCCGAGACTACGGTCGAATGCTTGTATTTGGCTGTAGTCTTAGAAACTTGTGTTTTTCCCTTTTTCACTCGGAAGTGAATTATATTTGACATTTAGTCGATTGGTTCTTCGCAGAACTCTTGTGATCTTGTGGCTCGCTACTCAGAGCTGGAACAAAAACATACTCAAGTCGAGCTGAGCTTGAAGCTGGTTCAGGAGAAGCTGACAAAGGCAAAGGAGGAGACCGAAGGTATGTTTGGTGAGACCCTGACGACTGCTTTTCCCCTTGCTTGTTTCAAAATCTGATCTTGCTGTAACTTGCAGGTAAGGTAAGGGAGGCCCAGCAGAAGAAAGACCTTGAGCTAGCTGAGAAGATCAAGCTTGCTGACGAGAAGTTAGCTTCAGTCACCAAGCTCGAACAAGACAATACCAATCTGAAAGCTGCTCTTGGGATTGCCAACAAGGAGGTCAGTCGACTGAAAACTGATAAAGCTGCCCTGACCGACCAAGTTAGCAAATTGACTGAGAAGAAAACTGAACTGGAGGCCTTCCTGAGTGGCCTTGCCAAGAAGCTGTTTCTTATGCTTGAAGGTAAACCTCCATGTTTGGCAAATATTTCCAATTGTGGCTTTTTCCATTCGACTATCCCCTTGACTTAGTGATCATCCTTGCAGAATTTTGTCAAAACTTTGAAGAAGAAACCAGCCGACTGGAGCCAAACCTCGACCCCGTCAATTCTCCGGTGAACGACGAAGTTGCTATGGATGTTTTCCGACTGGAGTCTCGTGTTGCAGTTGTCGTGGACTATCTCGCAAGGCTGAAGGCCGCCACATCTCGCATCGACTCGACGCTCTGGCCTGAGGAGACACTTCAGAATGACCTTGAGTCGCTGATGGCCCGCTTGAACACGATCCCTGGTCGAGTGCAGGAGTGGAAGAAGTCCTCGGCTCGGTGTGGTGCAGATGTCGCTCTGTGTCTGGCCCGAGTCCACTGCAAAGATGCGCGAGAAGAGAAGCTGGCGGCCCTTCGGGTGGCCAATACCAAGAAGCACGACTTCAGGTCCTTTATGGAAACTTTCCTTGCAGCTGCCACTCGGATCGCCGATGGGATTGACCTTGATGAATTTGTTGCACCTTCCAGCCCTCCACAGGAGGGGTAAAAAACTTCTTCTGGCTCGACGCTTTAAATTTGCCTTGGTATGCCGAGTGGAATTGTAACCGACAAACCTTAACGGGCTTGATGCCTGAGCACTTTCGGTTCCTTTAGATGCCGATTCAAACTTGAATTTGGTGCTTGAATACGATTGCCTTCGGCTCGAAATGTCTTTTGCAGGTTCAAAGCAAGGTGCCTTTATGGCAATCGACTTATCCTGCGGTCCACTTAGGCGAGCACTGGGCCGCAGCTAAGCCTCCGAGTGGAAGTCAGGCTTACCACTCGGTAGGATTTTTATAACTTAGGCGAGCACAGGGCTGCAGCTAAGCCTCCGAGTGAGGGTGTCGCTCTTCACTCGGTAGGATTTTTACAACTTAGGCGAGTGCTTGGACTGCAGCTAAGCCCCCGAGTGAGAGGATTGCTCTTCACTCGGTAGGATTTTTATAACTTAGGCGAGTGCTTGGACTGCAGCTAAGCCTCCGAGTGAGAGGGTTGCTCTTCACTCGGTAGGATTTTCACAACTTAGGCGAGTGCTTGGACTGCAGCTAAGCCCCCGAGCGAGAGGGTTGCTCTTCACTCGGTAGGATTTTTATAACTTAGGCGAGTGCTTGGACTGCAGCTAAGCCCCCGAGTGAGAGGGTTGCTCTTCACTCGGTAGGATTTTTATAACTTAGGCGAGCACTTGGACTGCAGCTAAGCCCCCGAGTGAGAGGGTTGCTCTTCACTCGGTAGGATTTTTATAACTTAGGCGAGCACGAGGCTGCAGCTAAGCCTCCGAGTGGAAGGCTGGCTTACCACTCGGTAGGATTTTTATAACTTAGGCGAGCACGAGGCTGCAGCTAAGCCTCCGAGTGGAAGGCTGGCTTACCACTCGGCAGGATTTTGATAACTTAGGCGAAACGGATTCGCAGCTAAGCCTCTGAGTGGGAGTCTGGCTCACCACTCGGTAGGATTTTTACAAACTTAGGCGAAACGGATTCGCAGCTAAGCCCCCGAGTGGGAGTCTGGCTCACCACTCGGTAGGATTTTTACAAACTTAGGCGAAACAGATTCGCAGCTAAGTCACCCACTGAGGGGAATTTCATTGGACAAAAATAAAAAGTGACAGATATTATGGAGGAACTATGACACTATTATTTTGAGGTCCATGAACTACAAAAGTACTTTATTGCAACTCATCCGAATGATAAAACTTAAGTGTAGAATGGGCGGAGCAGCTCCGCGTTCCAAGCTCGGGGCTCGTCGAAATTATGCTCGACGTTGTAAAGACGGTACGCCCCATTGTGGAGGACCTTGGTGACTATGAAGGGGCCTTCCCAAGAAGGAGCAAGCTTGTGTGGTTTGTGCTGATCCACTCGGAGAACCAAATCTCCTTCCTGGAAGGCTCGACCTCTCACATTTCGGGCGTGGAAACGGCGCAGATCTTGTTGGTAGATGGTCGACCGGATCAGAGCCATCTCCCTTTTTTCCTCTAAAAGGTTGACTGCGTCCTGCTGCGCTTGTTCAGCTTCTGCTTCGTTGTAGATTTCGACTCGGGGAGCATTATGCAGAAGATCACTTGGTAAGACCGCTTCGGCTCCGTAGACCAAGAAGAATGGAGTTCTTCCGGTCGACCGATTAGGTGTGGTCTGCAGTCCCCAGAGTACAGAGGGAAGTTCATCGACCCAAGCTCCAGCCGCGTGTTTGAGATCACGCATCAGTCGAGGCTTCAATCCCTTAAGAATCAGTCCATTAGCTCGTTCTGCTTGTCCATTCGACTGTGGATGGGCGACTGAAGCGTAGTCGACCCGTGTGCCCTGGGAGTCACAGAAAGCTCTGAATTCCTCTGAGTCAAAGTTCGACCCATTATCCGTAATGATGCTGTGCGGGACTCCATATCTGAATATTAGTTCCCTGATGAAGCTAACAGCAGTACCGGTGTCAAGGCTCTTGATTGGTTTAGCCTCGATCCACTTGGTGAACTTGTCGACTGCCACCAGTACATGCGTGAAACCGCTTCGTCCTGTTCTCAAAGGACCGACCATGTCCAGCCCCCAAACTGCAAAAGGCCAGACGAGTGGGATGGTCTTCAAAGCTGACGCAGGCTTGTGCGACATATTCGAGTAGAACTGACATCCCTCGCACTTATCCACTATCTCTTTTGCCATCTCATTCGCCTTGGGCCAGTAAAATCCGACTCGGTATGCTTTGGCCACGATGGTCCGAGAGGACGCATGATGGCCACAGGTCCCCGAGTGAATATCATTGAGGATGAGTCGACCTTCTTCTGGTGTTATGCACTTCTGACCGACTCCAGTCGCGCTTTCTCTGTATAATTGTCCTTTGATTACGGTAAAGGCCTTAGATCGACGGACGATCTGTCGAGCCTCTTCCTCATCCTCCAGAAGCTCTTTCCTCAAGATATATGCGACATACGGAATCGTCCAGTCGGGAATGACCACCAAAACCTCCATGATCAAGTCGACCACCGCTGAGATTTCAACTTCAGTCGGATCTATGGCGCTCTTGGGCTGCGGAGTTTCTTCGGTGAAAGGATCTTCTTTGACTGACGGAGTGTGTATATGCTCCAAGAACACACCACTCGGAATGGCTTCTCTCTTGGAACCTATCTTTGCTAGATCATCAGCTGCTTGATTTTTCAGTCGGGGTATATGGTGGAGCTCCAACCCCTCGAACTTCTTTTCCAGCTTCCTCACTGCACTGCAGTATCCAGTCATGGCTGGGCTTCTCACGTCCCACTCTTTCATCACCTGATTGACCACTAAATCCGAGTCGCCATAGACCATTAGGCGACAGACGCCGAGTGAAATGGCCATGCGCAACCCATAAAGGAGGGCCTCATATTCTGCCTCATTGTTGGAGGAATCAAAGTGAATCTGGAGCACATATCTGAGCTTATCTCCTCTGGGGGAAACCAGGACAACCCCAGCACCGGAACCATTCAACATCTTAGAGCCATCAAAAAACATGGTCCAATGCTCTGAGTGAACTTCAGTCGGCTGTTGTTGTTCAATCCACTCGGCGAGGAAATCTGCTATCGCCTGGGACTTAATGGCTTTCTTTGCCTCAAACTTGATATCAAGGGGAAGAAGTTCAATCGCCCATTTGGCCACTCGACCAGTTGCATCTCTGTTGTGCAAAATCTCTGATAGTGGAGCGTCGCTGACGACTGTGATGGAATGGTCAGAGAAATAATGAGCAACCTTCTTTGTGGTCATGTATATTCCATACACAAGCTTCTGATAATGAGGATATCTCTGCTTGGATGGAGTCAAGACTTCAGACAAATAATACACTGGGCGCTGAACTTTGAGAGCTTTTCCTTCTTCTTCCCGCTCGACCGTTAGCACAGAACTGACGACTTGTCCTGTGGCTGCGATGTAGAGCAACAGAGGCTCTTTGCTGATTGGAGCAGCAAGCACCGGCTGGGTGGAGAGCAGAGCTTTTAGCTCGGCAAACGCTGCATCAGCTTCTGGAGTCCACTCGAACTTGTCAGCCTTCTTCATCAGTCGGTAAAGAGGCATTGCCTTTTCACCGAGCCGTGAGATGAATCGACTTAATGCGGCCAAGCATCCAGTAAACTTCTGGACATCGTGCACTCGCACAGGGCGTTTCATTCGGAGAATAGTGCCGATCTTCTCTGGGTTAGCGTCGATTCCCCGTTCGGAAACGAGAAAACCGAGTAACTTGCCACCAGGAACTCCAAATGTGCACTTTGATGGATTGAGCTTGATATCATATCTTCTGAGGTTGGCAAATGTTTCGGCGAGGTCAGCGAGGAGGTCGGAACCTTTTCGTGACTTGACAACAATATCATCCATATAAGCTTCCACATTCCGACTGATTTGAGTGAGTAGACACTTCTGAATCATTCGCATAAATGTGGCTCCGGCATTCTTGAGGCCGAATGGCATGGTGATATAGCAGAAGCACCCGAATGGAGTGATGAAAGCTGTTTTTACCTCACCGGGCCCGTACAGACGGATCTGGTGGTACCCGGAGTAAGCATCTAAAAAAGACAACCTCTCGCATCCCGCGGTCGAGTCAACAATTTGATCTATGCGAGGGAGAGGAAAGTGATCTTTCGGGCAGGCCCGGTTGATGTGCTTGAAATCAATGCACATTCGGAGCGACTTGTCCTTCTTAGGAACCATGACGACATTAGCGAGCCACTCGGAGTGGTATATCTCTCGGATAAATCCTGCCGCCAACAGTCGAGCCACTTCTTCACCGATGGCCTTTCTCTTCTGGACGGCGGACCGCCGAAGATGCTCTTTGACTGGTTTTGCAGACGAGTCGACTCTTAGGCGATGCTCAGCCAGTCCCCTGGGAACACCTGGCATGTCAGCGGGCTTCCATGTAAAAATGTCCCAGTTCTCACGGAGGAACTGGATGAGCGCTTCTTCCTATTTTGGGTCGAGTGTTGTAGAGATGCGGGCCGGAGCTGCTTCGGGGTCGGTCGGGTGAATGTGAACAGGCTTCGTCTCACCGGACGACTGGAATGCAGACTTTGTGGCGGGCTTCTTGGATCGCAACAAGTCACTCGGATCTGCGTTTTGCTTGTACTCTTCGAACTCGACCGCTGTCACTTGGGAATCGGCAATCTTGGAGCCCTTCTGAAAGCACTCCTCTGCCTTCTTCCTATCACCGGTGACAGTGATCACTCCTTTGGGGCCGGGCATCTTCAATTTGAGGTACACGTAACATGGTCGAGCCATGAACCGTGCATAGGCTGGTCTCCCCAAAATGGCATGATATGCACTTTGAAAATCCACGACCTCAAACGTCAACTTTTCTTTGCGAAAATGCTTCGAATCACCAAACACTACGTCCAAAGCTATCTGGCCGAGTGACTCGGCCTTCTTCCCTGGTATAACTCCATGAAAGCTCATGTTACTAGTGCTCAATCGGGACATCGGAATGCCCGTACCTTTCAATGTATCTGCATATAACAGATTCAGCCCACTCCCACCATCCATCAGCACTTTTGTCAGTCGAGTGCCTTCGACAACTGGATCGACCACCAAAGCTTGCCTCCCAGGGGTGGCAATATGAGTCGGGTGATCAGATTGATCGAAGGTGATGGGTGTTTGAGACCACTTCAGATAATTTTCCTTTGCTGGGGCAACCATGTTCACCTCTCGGTTAATCACTTTCAATCGACTTCTGCTTTCCACATCTGCAAAGATCATCAGAGTGGAGTTGATATGCGGATATCCTCCCTCACTGTCCTCTTTATCTTCGGCCTTGTCCGACTCCTTCTCCTTGTCCTTAGACTGCTTTCCCTGAAACTGCTGGATCAGGAGTCGACATTGGCGAGTGGTGTGCTTTGGGTAAATGATATTCCCCTCTTCGTCTTTCTTCGTGTGAATGTGGCATGGCATGTCCATCACGTCGTTCCCTTCTTTATCCTTTACCTTCTTGGGGTTCCAGGATCCTTTTGGTTTCCCCTTAAACTTTCCTTGAGTCACGGCTAGAGCCTCTCCAGGAGCTGCCGGTTCAGCCTTCCGCTTCTGTTTCTGACTGGTGTTTCCTTTTTCCGACTGACTTGGCTTGTGCTTGCCGCTTCGGAGTCGGTCTTCTTCTTCGCCGTTAGCGTACTTGGTAGCAATCTCCATCATCCGACTCAAGGTCATGTCACCAGTTCGACCAAATTTCAAACTCAGTTCTCTGTTCTTGACGCCGTCTTTGAAGGCGCATACTGCCTGATGATCAGAGACATTTTCCACAGTGTGGTGCAAAGTGATCCACCTCTGAATATACTCTCTGAGAGTCTCATTAGCTTTCTGCACGCAGACTTGTAACTCTGTCACTCCAGCTGGTCGCTTGCAAGTCCCTTCAAACGTTCTGACGAACACTCGGGACAGATCTTCCCAAGTGTAAATGCTGCTAGGAGGTAATTGAGTCAACCATGCCCTGGCAGAACCTTCCAACATGAGGGGCAAATGCTTCATGGCCACCTCGTCGTTCCCACCACCAATCTGAACTGCCACTCGGTAGTCTTCAAGCCAAGTTTCAGGCTTAGACTCACCAGTGAACTTGCTGACTCCTGTTGCCAACCTGAAATTGGGGGGATAACTGCGGCTCTGATAGCTCTGCTGAAACATTCAGGACCAGAAACATGCACTCGACTGCTTGTGGGTACATCTTCTTCGCCGTTGGCGTACTTGGTAGCAATCTCCATCATCCGACTCAAGGTCATGTCACCGGTTCGACCAAATTTCAAACTCAGTTCTCTGTTCTTGACGCCGTCTTTGAAGGCGCATACTGCCTGATGATCAGAGACATTTTCCACAGTGTGGTGCAAAGTGATCCACCTCTGAATATACTCTCTGAGAGTCTCATTAGCTTTCTGCACGCAGACTTGTAACTCTGTCACTCCAGCTGGTCGCTTGCAAGTCCCTTCAAACGTTCTGACGAACACTCGGGACAGATCTTCCCAAGTGTAAATGCTGCTAGGAGGTAATTGAGTCAACCATGCCCTGGCAGAACCTTCCAACATGAGGGGCAAATGCTTCATGGCCACCTCGTCGTTCCCACCACCAATCTGAACTGCCACTCGGTAGTCTTCAAGCCAAGTTTCAGGCTTAGACTCACCAGTGAACTTGCTGACTCCTGTTGCCAACCTGAAATTGGGGGGATAACTGCGGCTCTGATAGCTCTGCTGAAACATTCAGGACCAGAAACATGCACTCGACTGCTTGTGGGTACATCTCTGTCGAGTGCGCCTCGATGGGCTCTGTTCCGGTCGACCAACCCTTGCACGATAATGGATCGCGCGTCGAAGCCTGGCTCTCTGGGGTCAACTGGAACCCTACGCCCTGTACTGTACTGACGCCTATCATCTGGCCGCCGAGGAGCGTAAGACCCACCCCTCGGAGGGGAATAGGGCACTCGACGCCTATCATCTCGGTCGAGTCTGTCGCCATATTGATCTCGCCGATTCTCACGCCCTTCGCGCCGCGGAGGCGATCTGGGGCTGTGAGCCGACTGAACCGTATTCACAGTGACGGATCGACTGTGAATTCTGTTGCGCGACTGAGACACGGCTGAATTCTGATCTCTTGCTGCCCGGAGCAGATCCCTGATCTGCAGCAAGCCTCTGCCAGCTTCCGACTTCGAAGGCTGGATGGACTCTGCTATACGGGTCGCAGCTGCTAAATTCTGAATTGGGGTTCGATATACCTGAGTCGGCGGGAAGAGTTGACGTCGACTGGTGTCGGGAACTCATTGCCGCGCGCGCTCGTCGAGTGCTCGCTGAAGGTTCTCCAGTCGAGTGCGCTCGGCCAAATTGGCCAGACGCGCCTCCTCCAAGGCACGAGCCTCGGGGGTTTCTCCTGCGATGGGAATACGCAGGGGATCCTCGTTCCTGCGGCGAAGTTCCTCTCTTTGCAGAGAGTCGAGTGGCTCGGGCTGGTACTCTTCGTAGCCTCGTGCAGAGTCGCCGCCGTCACCTGCTCCACCACCACGGGCGAAGCCAGGAGGGCTATGGGGCCCGTCGACCATCAAGATTTCCGCCGCTGGATCACTGCTTCCGCACTCGGATGCAGTCTCTACGGAGCCAGTCGACTGATCGAACAATCCGTAGAGAGATTCGTTGGGCTCGATTGCCGCAACTTGGGTAGTGGCCGATTGGCGAGCCACCGCGTGACTCACCCATCGCTGAAGCCTCGACCGGCCTGAGCGCTTGCGCTGGAGGGAGACCGGGAGGGTGGACGATGGAGGAGCCGACCGATACTGGGTCGACTGTTGCCGCAGCAGAACATCGCGGACACATGCGCGAAAATGCGTCGCACCGCGGACGGGGAGCGCATCTACGTCGAGTGGAGCCTCCTGGAGCCATGCGGAGTCGTCGGCGATGAAGGTGAGAGTGCCGAGACGGATCTCTTGACCCTCGACCAAAACTCCAGCAGACATCATGATGAAAGTACTCGGAAGAATCGCAACTTCTCCACAAAATCGCTAAAACACCTGCCCCACGGTGGGCGCCAACTGTCGTGGTTCTAAGCCTGACAGTAGAGTGGGGGGGTAGGTATGGAGAGGCAAGGTCCTAGCTATGGAGAGGTTGTAAGCACAAAGGATGTACGAGTTCAGGCCCTTCTCGGAAGAAGTAACAGCCCTACGTCTCGGAGCCCGGAGGCGGTCGAGTGGATTATGAGTGTATGAACTACAAGGTGCCGAACCCTTCTGCCTGTGGAGGGGGGTGGCTTATATAGAGTGCGCCAGGACCCCAGCCAGCCCACGTAGGAGAGGGTTTAAGGTGAGTTAAGTCTGGGGTGTTACTGGTAACGCCCCACATAAAGGCCTTTACTATCATAAAGTCTACTTGATTACAGGCCGTTGCAGTGCAGAGTGCCTCTTGACCTCCTGGTGGTCGAGTGGGTCTCCGTGGTCGAGTCCTTCAGGCCAGTCGAGTGAATCCCCGTTGGTCGACTGGAAGGCGACCTCTTCTAAGGATGTACTAGGGTAAGTTACTTGGATCAGGTCCATGACCCTACCCTAGGTACATAACCCCATCAGCAAGTCAATCAAAGTCCATACTTTGTTCTCATACATGGATGATATCTCAGATTTTATGGCCTCAAGCCATTTCGCGGAATCTGGGCTCATCATCGCTTCCTCATAGTTCGTAAGTTTATCATGGTCTAGTAACATGACTTCCAGAACAGGATTACCGTACCACTCTGGTGCGAATCTTACTCTGGAAGACCTACGAGGTTTTGTAGTAACTTGATCTGAAGTTTCATGATCATCATCATTAGCTTCCTCACTAATTGGTGTAGGAATCACTGGAACTGATTTCTGTGATGAACTACTTTCCAATAAGGGAGAAGGTACAATTACCTCATCAAGTTCTACTTTCCTCCCACTCACTTCTTTTAGAGAAACTCCTTCTCTAGAAAGGATCCATTCTTAGCAACAAAGATTTTGCCTTCGGATCTGTGATAGAAGGTGTACCCAACAATTTCCTTTGGGTATTCTATGCAGACGCACTTCTCCGATTTAGGTTCGAGCTTATCAGGTTGAAACTTTTTCACATAAGCATCGCAACCCCAAACTTTAAGAAACGACAACTTTGGTTTCTTGCCAAACCACAGTTCATAAGGCGTCGTCTCAACGGATTTCAATGGTGCCCTATTTAAAGTGAATGCAACTGTCTCTAATGCATAATCCCAAAACGATAGTGGTAAGCCGATAAGAGATATCATAGATTGCACTATATCCAATAAAGTACGGTTATGACGTCCGGACACACCATTAAGCTGTGGTGTTCCAGGTGGCATGAGTTTGTGAAACTATTCCACATTGTTTTAATTGAAGACCAAACTCGTAACTCAAATATTCTCCTCCACGATCAGATCGTAGAAACTTTATTTTCTTGTTACGATGATTCTCCACTTCACTCTGAAAATCTTTGAACTTTTCAAATGTTTCAGACTTGTGTTTCATTAAGAAGATATACTCATATCTGCTCAAATCATCTCGTGAAGGTCAGAAAATAATGATACCCGCCACGAGCATCAATACTCATTGGACCACATACATCAGTATGTATTATTTCCAATAAGTCACTTAGCTCATTCCATTGTTCCGGAGAACGGAGTTTTAGTCATCTTGCCCATAAGGCACGGTTCGCAAGCATCAAATGATTCATAACCAAGTGATTCCAAAAATCCATCTTCATGGAGTTTCTTCATGCGCTTTACACCGATATGACCCAAACGGCAGTGCCACAAATAAGTTGCACTATCATTATCAACTTTGCATCTTTTGGCATCAATATTATGATTATGTGTATCACTACGATCAAGATCCAACAAACTATTTTCATTGGGTGTATGACCATCGAAGGCTTTATTCATGTAAACAGAATAACAATTATTCTTTGACTTTAAATGAATAACCGTATTGCAATAAACATGATCAAATCATATTCATGCTCAACGCAAATGCCAAATAACATTTATTTAGGTTTAATACTAATCCCGAAAGTATAGGGAGTGTGCGATGATGATCATATCAATCTTGGAACCACTTCCAATACACATCGTCACTTCACCCTCAACTAGTCTCTGTTTATTCTGTAACTCCTGTTTCGAGTCACTAATTTTAGCAATCGAACAAGTATCAAATACTCAGGGGCTACTATAAACACTAGTAAGATACACATCAATAACCTGTATATCAAATATACCCTTGTTCACTCTGCCATCCTTCTTATCCACCAAATACTCAAGGTATTTCTGTTTCCAGTGACCATTTCCTTTGCAGTGCAAACACTCAGTTTCAGGCTTTGGTTTAGCTTTGGGCTTCTTCGTGGGAGTGACAACTTGCTTGTCATTCTACTTGAAGTTCCCTTTCTTTCCCTTTGCCCTTTTCTTGAAACTAGTTATCTTGTCAACCATCAACACTTGATGCTCTTTCTTGATTTCTACCTTCGTCGATTTCAACATCACGAAGAGCTCAGGAATCATTTTCGTCATCCCTTGCATACTGTAGTTCATCACAAAGTTCTACTAACTTGGTGATGGTGACTAGAGAACTCTATCAATCACTATCTTATCTGGAAGATTAACTCCCACTTGATTCAAGCGATTGTAGTACCCAGACAATCTGAGCACATGCTCACTAGTTGAGCGATTCTCCTCCATCTTTTAGCTATAGAACTTGTTGGAGACTTCATATCTCTCAACTCGGGTATTTGCTGGAAATATTAACTTCAATTCCTGGAACATCTCATATGGTCCATGACGTTCAAAATGTCTTTGAAGTCCTGATTCTAAGCCGTTAAGCATGGTGCACTAAACTATCAAGTAGTCATCATATTGAGCTAGCCAAACGTTCATAACATCTCCATCTACTCCTGCAATAGGTCTGTCACCTAGTGGTGCATTAAGGACATAATTCTTCTGTGCTGCAATGAGGATAAACCCCAGATCACGGATCCAATTCGCATCATTGCTACCAACATCTTTCAACACAATTTTCTCTAGGAACATATCAAAATAAACATATGAAAGCAACAACGCAAGCTATTGATCTACAACATAATTTGCAAAATACTACTAGGACTAAGTTCATGATAAATTTAAGTTCAATTAATCATATTACTTAAGAACTCCCACTTAGATAGACATCCCTCTAATCCTCTAAGTGATTACGTGATCCATATCAACTACACCATGTCCGATCGTCACGTGAGATGGAGTAGTTTCAACAGTGAACATCAATATGTTGATCATATCTACTATATGATTCACGCTCGACCTTTCGGTCTCCGTGTTCCGAGGCCATATCTGTTATATGCTAGGCTCATCAAGTTTAATCTGAGTATTCCGCGTGTGCAACTGTTTTGCACCCGTTGTATTTGAACGTAGAGCCTATCACACCCGATCATCATGTGGTGTCTCAGCACGAAGAACTTTCGCAACGGTGCATACTCAGGGAGAACACTTCTTGATAATTTAGTAAGAGATCATCTTATAAAGCTACCGTCGAACTAAGAAAAATAAGATGTATAAAAGATAAACATCATATGCAATCAATATAAGTGATATGATATGGCCATCATTATCTTGTGCTTGTGATCTCCATCTCCGAAGCACCGTCATGATCACCATCGTCACCAGCGCGACACCTTGATCTCCATTGTAGCATCATTGTCGTTACGCCATCTATTGCTTCTACGACTATCGCTACCGCTTAGTGATAAAGTAAAGCAATTACAGGGCATTTGCATTTCATACAATAAAGCGACAACCATATGGCTCCTGCCAGTTGCCGATAACTTCGGTTACAAAACATGATCATCTCATACAATAAAATATAGCATCACATCTTGACCATATCACATCACAACATGCCCTGCAAAAACAAGTTAGACGTCCTCTACATTGTTGTTGCAAATTTTACGTGGCTGCTACGGGCTTAGCAAGAACCGTTCTTACCTATGCATCAAAACCACAATGATAGTTTGTCAAGTTGGTGCTGTTTTAACCTTCGCAAGGACCGGGCGTAGCTACAGTCGGTTCAACTAAAGTGAGAGAGACAGACACCCACTGGTCACCTTTAAGCAACGAGTGCTCGTAGCGGTGAAACCAGTCTCACGTAAGCGTACGCGTAATGTCGGTCCGGGCCGCTTCATCTCACAATACCGCTGAGCCAAAGTATGACATGCTGGTAAGCAGTATGACTTGTATCGCCCACAACTCACTTGTGTTCTACTCGTGCATATGACATCTACGCATAAAACCAGGCTCAGATGCCACTGTTGGGGAACTTAGTAATTTCAAAAAAATTCCTACGCACACGCAAGATCATGGTGATGCATAGCAACAAGAGGGGAGAGTGTTGTCCACGTATCCTTGTAGATCGTAAGCGGAAGCGTTATGACAACGCAGTTGATGTAGTCGTACGTCTTCACGGCCCGACCGATCAAGCACCGAAACTATGGCACCTCCGAGTTCTAGCACACGTTCAGCTCGATGATGTCCCTCGAACTCCGATCCAGCCGAGTGTCGAGGGAGAGTTCCGTCAGCACGACGGCGTGGTGACGATCTTGATGTTCTACCGTCGCAGGGCTTCGCCTAAGCACCGCTACAATATTATCGAGGAGGACTATGGTGGAGGGGGGCACCGCACACGGCTAATAGATCTCAAGGATCAATTGTTGTTGTGTCTTTGGGGTGCCCCCTGCCCCCATATATATAGGAGCAAGGGGGGAGGCGGCCGGCCTATGGAGGAGGCGCGCCAAGGGGGGAGTCCTACTCCCACCGGTAGTAGGACTCCTCCTTTCCTTGTTGGAGAAGAAAAGAGGAGGAGAGGGAGAAGGAAAAGGGGGCTGCCCCCCTTGTCCAATTCGGACCAGAGGGGGGGCGCAGGCCTCCTTCCTTTTGGCATCTCTCCTCTATTCCCGTATGGCCCAATAAGGCCCATATACTCCCCGGCGAATTCCCGTAACTCTCCGGTACTCCAAAAAATACCCGAATCACTCGGAACCTTTCCGAAGTCCGAATATAGTCGTCCAATATATCGATCTTTACGTCTCGACCATTTTGAGACTCCTCGTCATGTCCCAGATCTCATCTGGGACTCCGAACTCTTTCGGTACATCAAAACTCATGAACTCATAATATAACTGTCATCGAAACCTTAAGCGTGCGGACCCTACGGGTTCGAGAACAATGTAGACATGACCTAGAACTATTCTCGGTCAATAACCAATAGCGGAACTTGGATGCACATATTGGCTCCCACATATTCTACGAAGATCTTTATCGGTCAAACCGCATAACAACATACGTTGTTCCCTTTGTCATCGGTATGTTACTTGCCCGAGATTCGATCGTCGGTATCCAATACCTAGTTCAATCTCGTTACTGGCAAGTCTCTTTACTCGTTATGTAATGCATCATTCCGTAACTAACTCTTTAGTTACATTGCTGGCAAGGCTTATAGTGATGTGCATTACCGAGAGGGCCCAGAGATACCTCTCCGACAATCGGAGTGACAAAACCTAATCTCGAAATACGCCAACCCAACATGTACCTTTGGAGATACCTGTAGTACTCCTTTATAATCACCCAGTTATGTTGTGACGTTTGGTAGCACCCAAAGTGTTCCTCCGGTAAACGGGAGTTGCATAATCTGATAGTTACAGGAACATGTATAAGTCATGAAGAAAGCAATAGCAATATACTAAACGATCAAGTGCTAAGCTAACGGAATGGGTCAAGTCAATCACATCATTCTCCTAATGATGTGATCCCGTTAATCAAATGACAACTCTTTTGTCCATGGCTAGGAAATATAATCATCTTTGATAAACGAGCTAGTCAAGTAGAGGCATACTAGTGACACTATGTTTGTCTATGTATTCACACATGTATTATGTTTCCGGTTAATACAATTCTAGCATGAATAATAAACATTTATCATGATATAAGGAAATAATTAATAACTTTATTATTGCCTCTAGGGCATATTTCCTTCAGGTATATCCTTCATTGACCGTGAGAGCTTGTGATGGGCTAAGTTGGGACACCCCTGCAGGGTATATTATCTTTCAAAAGCCGTGCCCGCGGTTATGTGGCAGATGGGAATTTGTTAATGTCCGGTTGTAGAGAACTTGACACTTGACCTCTCTAAAATGCATCAACAATGTGTGTAGACATGATGGTCTCTTCTCGGTGGAGTCCGGGAAGTGAACACGGTTTGGGTTATGCTTGACGTAAGTAGTTTCAGGATCACTTCTTGATCACTTCTAGCTTCTCGACCGACACGTTGCTTCTCTTCTCGCTCTCACTTGTGTATGTTAGCCACCATATATGCTTAGTGCTTGCTGCAGCTCCACCATATTACCTTTTTTCCTACCCTTGAGCTTAAATAGTCTTGATCTCGCGGGTGTGAGATTGCTGAGTCCCCGTGGCTCACAGATTCTACCAAAACAGATGCAGGTACCGTGGATACCAGCGCAAGTGGCGCAACCGAGCTTAAGTGGGAGTTTGATGAGGAACTTGGTCATTACTATGTTTCGTTTCTAGATGATCAGTAGCAGAGCCCAGTCGGGACGATCGGGGATCTAGCATTTGGGGTTGTCTTCTTTTCATTTGGATTTGACCGTAGCCGTTCTATGAGTGTATTTTGAATGATGTATGATCTTAATTATGTATTGTGTGAAGTGGCGATTGTAAGCCAACTCTCTTATCCCATTCTTGTTCATTACATGGGATTGTGTGAAGATGACCCTTCTTGCGACAAAACCACCATGCGGCTATGCCTCTAAGTCGTGCTTCGACACGTGGGAGATATAGCCGCATCGTGGGTGTTACAGATGGCCATGATCCGATCGACCATCTATCAGCAAGACTTGCGTGGATTCCATGCTAGAAACATGAAGAGTCGATCCTTCCAAGAAGGAGACTTGGTCCTCCGAGTGGACCAACAGAAGCCACACAAACTCGCCCCTACTTGGGGAAGGCCCCTTCATCGTCACCAAAGTTCTCCACAATGGAGCATACCGTCTTTACAATGTCGGTCGTCAGATTGATGAGCCACGAGCTTGGAATGCGGATCTGCTCCGCCCCTTTTACACTTAAGCACTCACTCCGGTGAGATGTAATAAAAAGTACTCCTGTAGTTTGTTTATCAAAGACAAAAGTGTTATAATTTTCCCTTTGATTATTGTTGCTTTTGTTTATGTGAGAAATCCCCCAGTGGGTGGCTTAGCTGCGAATCCGTTTCGTCTAAGTTTGTAAAAAAATTTCCTACTGAGTGACGAGCAAGCCTCTCACTCGGAGGCTTAGCTGCGAATCTGTTTCGCCTAAGTATTTGAAAATCCTACCTAGTGATGAGCAAGCCTCTCACTCGGGGGGCTTAGCCGCAGTCTAGTACTCGCCTAAGTATCTGAAAATCCTACCGAGTGACGAGCAAGCCTCTGACTCGAGGGCTTAGCCGCAGTCCAGTACTCGCCTAAGTATCTGAAAATCTTACCGAGTGACGAGCAAGCCTCTCACTCGGGGGCTTAGCCGCAGTCCAGTACTCGCCTAAGTATCTGAAAATCCTACCGAGTGGTGAGCAAGCCTCTCACTCGGAGACTTAGCC
>NC_057795.1:89496954-89639498 GCF_018294505.1 Triticum aestivum | reverse complement strand
GTGGAGAGCAAACCTCCCACTCGGGGGCTTAGCTGCAGTCCAGTACTCGCCTAAGTGTTTGAAAATCCTATCGAGTGGAGAGAAATCCTCCCACTCGGAGGCTTAGCTGCAGTCTAGTACTCGCCTAAGTGTTTGAAAATCCTACCGAGTGGAGAGCAATCCTCCCACTCGGGGGCTTAGCTGCAGTCCAGTACTCGCCTAAGTGTTTGAAAATCCTACCGAGTGGAGAGCAATCCTCCCACTCGGGGGCTTAGCTGCAGTCCAATACTCGCCTAAGTGTTTGAAAATCCTACCGAGAGGAGAGCAATCCTCCCACTCGGGGGCTTAGCTGCAGTCCAGTACTAGCCTAATAAATTCGTTTCGATCCGCAAGGACGACGAGGTGCAGGTCGACTGCTACCTTCTCCTTTGGAGCTACGGCACAAATACAACATGCGCTCTGCAAGGATGACAAGGTGCATGTCGACTGCTACCTTCTTCTTCGGAGCTACGACACCAATACAATGTGCGCTCTGCAAAGACGACGAGGTGCAGGTCGACTGCTACCTTCTCCTTCAGAGCTACGGCACAAATACAATGTGCGCTCTGCAAGGACGACGAGGTGCAGGTCGACTACTACCTTCTCCTTTAGAGCTACGGCACAAATACAATGTGCGCTCCATCTCGACCCACAAGTACGCAGGTCGGCTGCAATCTGTGCTCCAACCTGCAAGAGTACGTCACAAGCACTAAAATATCTTCCGACTGAAGAACAAGGTTCACTCGAAGGCAAATGCAAACGTATTCAATGGCAAAGCCAAGTTCAGATAGCATCCTACGGATTCATAAGTGCTCAGGCATCAAGCCTGTAAAGGTTTATCGGTTACAAAACCACTCGACATTCCGAGGCAAATTTAAGGCATCAAGCATAAAAGTTTTTTACTCCTCCGGTGGAGGACTGGAAGGCACGACAAACTGGTCCAGGTCGATTCCATGTGCAATCCGAGTGGCAGCAGCGATGAAAGTCTCCATGAAAGATTGGAAGTCATGCTTCTTGGTATTGGCCACCTTGAGGGACGCCAGCTTTTCCTCTCGTGCATACTTGCAATGAACACGGACCAAAGACAGAGCAACATTAGCACCACACCTGGCGGAAGACTTCTTCCATTCTTGCACTCGTCCTGGAACTTCATTCAGTCGAGTCATCAGAGACTCGAGGTCATTCTGAAGCGTCTCCCTTGGCCAGAGTGTCGTGTCGATTCGCGACGCTGCGACCTTCAGTCGAGCAAGATAGTCAACCACACCAGCGACACGAGACTCCAGTCGGACCATGTTCATGGCAGTTTCGTCCTTCACAGAAGAGTTGATGGGATCCAGGCCTGTCTCCACTCGACTGGTCTCTTCCTCGAAGTTTTGGCAGAATTCTGTAAAAACAACTCAAAGATAAGCCAGCAGTTCTATGATAAGTCAGTGATTACAAGTCAGTCGGGCAGGAGAGATTACCCTCAAGCATGATGAATAGCTTCTTGGCGAGCCCTCCCAGATAAGCCTCCAAATCGTTCTTCTTCCCAACCAGTTCGCTAGCCTTGTCACTCAGAGCAATCTTGTCATTCTTCAGACGGCTGACTTCCTTATTGGCCGCGTCGAGAGCAGCTTTTAGGTTGGCATTCTCCTCTTCAAGTTTGCCGACTGAAGCTAGCTTCTCTTCCGCAAGCTTAGTTTTGTCCGAAGCTGCCTTCTGTGCCTCGGCAAGTTCCTGGTCCTTCTTCTTCAAAGCCTCCTTCATTTTATCTACAAAATGACGATGAGATCAGAATCAAGAATGGGCAGAAGGATAAAAACAGTCGTCAAGTTCTCACCAATCGTACCTTTTGCTTCGTCCTTTGCCTTTTGGAAGTTCTCCTGAACAAGCTTCAAGTCAAGGTCGAGCTGGATATGTTTGTTTTCCAATTCAGTATAGCGGGCGACAAGCTCGCAAGATTTCTGCGAAGAATCAGTCGACAGTTATCAAAGAGAGGTTGCTTCCGAGTAACTAAGAGAAAAACTGTAACATTTCTAAGACTACAGTCGAATCAAAATATTCAACAGTAGTCTCGGGGACTACACCTAGTGGGTGCACTCAGCGTGCCCCCACTAGTTTTATCGACTTGATCCGATCAGTCGACCGAAAGGAACAAAGAGATTGTGGTTCCAAAACCATAGCTAACTGCCAGCAGTCAGTCATGGTCTCATCATGATCTACCAAAAAAAAGAAAGAGAGAGAAAGTTCTTCAGACTACAGTCGACTGCCAGCAGTCCACCGTAGTCTCGGGGACTACACCTAGTGGGTGCACTCAGTGTGCCCCCACCGGTTCCAAGGTTCCATTCGACATGGTCCGACCAGACCGACTGAAGAAGTTGGAATGAGGAAATTCAAAGCACAAAGACTACGGTCGACTGCCAGCAGTCGACCATAGTCTCGGGGACTACACCCAGTGGGTGTACTCAGCGTGCCCCCCACCAGTTCAAAAAATCAATCGACGCACCCAGTGGGTGTACAGATTCAAAGATCTTCGGAAAGAAAGCCTTCGGATAGCATATCCTAACAGAACAGGCGGTGATCAACTAACCTGGACATTGCTCTGAAGGGCTGAGCTCGCATCATAAGCCGCTTGGCTGGCTTCCCGGATCGCCTTCACCTGCTCCATCATAATCTCCGCCTGGCGTATAGCCTCCTTAGCAGCACCCGCTTGGTCCTCTGGGACGTGGTGTGTGGCAAAAAGGGACGGCGGATCAGCAGTCGATGATGAAGGGCAGGCACTCATCAGCGGCACAGCGAAGGTCACAGAATGCCGAGTGACATCGCCACCTTCTTGAACCAGTACCTCAGGTACTGATGCAGTCCGAGTGGCCTTGCCAGCAGGCACCTTTCTATTTTTCCTCGCCTTCAGTGGCACCTCGTCATCATCATCAGGGAGATCAATGACATGATGAGGAGCTGCAGGACAAATCTAGAGTCAGAAACGAAATCCAATTGACCAAAAGTGAAAATGCAAGAGAGCATACCAGGGTTGGAGGTGGTAGCATCTTCCATTTCCTGGTCATCGTTCTTGGCGGAGGTCTCGGAGGTAGCAGCACTGCAGATTTTAGAAATCAGTCAGTTAGTCGATGAGTCGACCAGAAGTTCGGCCAAGCTAAAGAAGGAAACACAAGATTTGATGTTACCCGGAGATAGTGGGAATGGCCATTCTCATCTTGGGCAAGGCCTTCGGCGGCTTTGACGGCTTCAGCTGCTTCGGCGCTTTCTCAGTCGGCGCCGGAGAAGCCACCCGAGGGCGCTTGGATGACTGTACAACAGGCTCGACCGCTTTGCCACGCTCACCCGCGGGGTCGTGGGCAAGCTTGGATCGCCTTTCCGTGCGAGGAGGATTGACTTCCATTTCCTCCTCCTCCTCACTGGAGCCGTCGTCATCCTCTCCCCCCCACCATCATATTGCCACTCCTCCTCCTCGCTTTCACCTCCACTCGCCTCTCCCTCCTCAGCTTGTTCTTGCGCCTCGTTCGGCATCGAGTACATCTCAGTCGTGGCATAGAAGACAACAAAGAAGACAAAAATCAGTTGACTAATTTTAAGCAAACAGGATGGAGAAAGCAGAATCACAGTCGGAAATGCAGAATCAAACCTTGTCTACTCCGTATGATTGGTCTAGTGGGACAATCCTCCTGGCTCTGCGGGGGTTGTCTTTGTTCCCTGTGATGCTCGCTATCCACCGCTCCAGCGTGGCATCGTCAATCTCCTCCGGATGGATCCGAGTGGTGTCCTCAGTACAAGAATACAACCACATTGGATGATCTCGAGCTTGGAGCGGCTGGATGCGTCGTCGGAGGAAGACCTCCAAGAGGTCCAGGCCAGTCACCCCGTCACGAATGAGCTACATGCCACGCTCGACCAGAACCTTCACCTGCGCCTTCTCTTCTGGGACCACCTTCAAAGAGGAGGGCTTCCTCACTCGTTCCATGGAAAAGGGAGGGAGACCAGTCGACTGCCCTGGCGTCGGCTAGTCTTTGCAGTAGAACCAGGTCGACTGCCATCCACGGACGGAGTCGGGCAAAATCATGGTCGGGAAGGAGCTCTTTCCTCTCAACTGAACCCCAAGACCCCCACACATCTGAATCACGTGTGTTCTCTCGTCACTCGGATTGGCCTTCTTCACCGTCTGGGAGCGACAGGTGAAGATGTGCTTGAAAAGACCCTAATGAGGCCGGCAACCCAAGAAGTTCTCGCACAAAGTCACATAAGTAGCAAGGTACACGATGGTGTTGGGTGTGAAGTGGTGGAGTTGTGCCCCAAAGAAATTCAGAAATTCCCGAAAGAAAGGGTGGGGCGGCAAAGAAAACCCATGGTCGACGTGGGTGGCCAAAAGGACGCACTCACCCTCCTGAGGCTGCGGCTCTGACTCCCTCCCCGGGAGCCGCGCCGATCCATGGGGGATCAGCCCTCCGTCGGCCAGGTCGTGAAGATCCGCTTGACTAATTGTCGAGCAGATCCAGTCGCCCTAGATCCAGCCCGGTGGCAGGCCGATCCTCGATGAAGATCTGCTCCGACTGGTTCCCCTCCCCTTTGCCTTTGCCATCGCTTTCTTCGCCCACTCCAGGGCCGCCGTCTTCTCCTTCACCATCATCGCCGGCGAGGCACGCACGGAGCAGCGGCGCTGAGGCAGAAGCAAACACGGCAGAGAAGTCTGGAGAAGAGAGGGGGGAATGAGGGCGCACTGTTCAAAAACCCCCGTCCGGCGCCTTATATAAGGCTGCTTCCGAGTGGCTGACATGTAGGCCTGGGCGATCCTGTCAAATCCCACAACAATCGCGCGCGTGATACGTGGCGAAAAAGGTGGCACGGAGATCGAGGCGTCCCTGCCTTATCCCGTCCGATTACTGCGGACTCCTCCGCCCCGCGCGCTTCCCGAAATTCGAATCCCGCCAAATCCGCGGGTTGCAGAACAACTCGTCAGACGAAAGATTTCCTTCGCTCCGTCGCCCGAAGCTCTCCAAGTAAAAACTTCACTCGACGGATACAAAGAATGGATCAAGGTGACTGAAAAAGAAGTTGGTGCTGTCACCTAAGGTTCATTGATCCAGAACAAGACATACTCATAGCAAGAGAAATGGGTCGGAAGAGTTCTCAACTCCTTCCCCACTCAAACCTCGATCCATTCGGGGGCTAATGATGAAGCCATGTACCTAGGGTAGGGTTATGGACCTGTCCGAACTACCCTACCCAAGGACATCTCTAGAAGAAACCATCTGTCAATCGACTCGGAAGTGTGTGTTCCACTCGATAGACTCGAAGACACTCGACAGACTCGAAGACACTCGACCATGAAGCCAACCACTCGACGGCCAGGAGATCTAAAGTCACTCCGCACGCTAACGGTCGGTCATTAAGTAGCTTTTATGGTCATCACATCACTTTATGTATAGCGTTACCAGTAACGCCCAACCTTAATGTATCCTAAACCTTGCATAATTGAGGGCCGGAGGGGTCTGACAGACTCTATATAAGCCACCCCCCTCCTCAGTGTAAAGGGTTCGCACCCTTGTAACTCATACGCATATAATCCAGTCGACCGCCTCCGGGCTCCGAGACGTAGGGCTGTTACTTCCTCCGAGAAGGGCGTGAACTCGTAGAACTCTTGCGTATACAACTACTCCATAGCTAGGATCTTGCCTCTCCATTAGTACCCCCTACACTACTGTCAGACTTAGAACCACGACATCCGCCACACTCCGGGTACGCCGCTCCGCCGCCACCCCGTCCATTCAACCTCCTGAGAGCATCCACGGGCACCGTTGGGTGCTTGTGCCCTCGCCGGCGCCGGGTTGGTCAAGGACGCCCGAGTCAGAGGTGCGAGCAGCTTGGCACGAGCGGTAACGCAAGAGGAAGGCCATGGCGGTGGGCGCCGCGTCCGCTAAGCGTCAGGCACTTGTGCGCGCGCCGGTCAATCCTGAGGACGCACTCATTGCATCCATCCTCGGCGGTCCCTGACAACGGCGGAGATGGATGCGCGGCGGCTGAAACGCCAAAGCGCTTTGGCTCGCTATCGAGTTGTTGGAGCGCGATGTTGGGGAACGCGGTAATTTTAAAAAAATTCCAACGATCACGCAAGATCTATCTAGGAGATGCATAGCAAGGAGAGGGAAGAGTGTGTCCACGTACCCTCGTAGACCAAAAGCGGAAGCATTTAGTAACGCGGTTGATGTAGTCAAACTTCTTCGCGATCCAACCGATCCAAGTAGCAAACGTACGACACCTCCACGTTCAGCACAGGTTCAGCTAGATGACGTCCCTCGTGCTCTTGATCCAGTTGAGAAGAGGGTGAGTTCTGTCAGCATGACAGTGTGGCGACGATGATGAAGATGTTACCGGTGCATGCCATTGCCTAAGCACTATGACGATATGATCGAGGTGTGTAATTGTGGAGGGGGGCACCACACACGGCTAAGAGAAGACTTGGTATGTCCTAGGGTGCCCCCCTGCCCTTATATATAAAGGAGGGAGGAGGAGGCCCTAGCGGGCCGCGCCAAGAGTATGGAGTCCTACTAGGACTTCCAAGTCCTAGTAGGAATCCTTTTCCTTTTCGGAGTAGGGGAGAAGGAAAGAGGGAAAGAGAGAAGGGGGTAGGAAAGGGCAAGGGGGGCCCCACCCCTTCCCCTAGTCCAATTCGGACCCATGGGGGGGGGGGCGCCACCTCCCCTTGTCCTGCCTCCTCCTTTCCCATATGGCCCAATAAGGCCCATTACTTCTCCCGGGGGGTTCCGGTAACCTCTCGGTACTCCGGAAAATACCTGAAACACTCTGGAACCATTCCGGTGTCCGAATATAACCTTCCAATATATCAATCTTTATGTCTCGAGCATTTAGAGACTCCTCTCCACGTCCGTGATCTCATCCAGCACTCTGAACAAACTTCAGTCATCAAAACACATAACTCATAATACAAATCGTCATCGAACGTTAAGCGTGTGGACCCTACGGGTTCGAGAACTATGTAGACATGATTAAGACACATCTCCGATCAATAACCAATAGCAGAACCTGGATGCTCATATTGGCTCCTACATATTCTATGAAGATCTTTATTGGTCAAACCACATAACCACATACGTTGTTCCCTTTGTCATCGATATGTTACTTGCCTGAGATTCGATTGTCGGTATCATCATACCTAGTTAAATCTCGTTACCGGCAAGTTTCTTTACTCGTTCCGTAATACTTCATTCTGCAACTAACTCATTAGTCATATTGCTTGCAAGGCTTATAGTGATGAGCATTACCGAGAGGGCCCAGTGATACCTCTCCGAAACACGGAGTGACAAATCCTAATCTTGATCTATGCTAACCCAACAAACACCTTCAGAGACACTTGTAGATCATCTTTATAATCACCCATTTACGTTGTGACGTTTGATAGCACACAAGTTGTTCCTTCGATATTCAGGAGCTGCATAATCTAATAGTCTGAGGATCATGTATAACTTATGAAGAAAGTAGTAGCAATGAAACTGTAACAATCATAATGCTAAGCTCACGGATGGGTCATGTCCATCACATCATTCTCCTAATGATGTGACCCCGTTCATCAAATGACAACCCATGTCTATGGTTAGGAAACATAACCATCTTTGATTAACGAGCTAGTCAAGTAGAGGCATACTAGGGACACTATGTTTTGTCTATGTATTCACACATGTACTAAGTTTCCGGTTAATACAATTCTAGCATGAATAATAAACATTTATCATGATATAAGGAAATAAATAATAACTTTATTATTGCCTCTAGGGCATATTTCCTTCAGTCTCCCACTTGCACTGGAGTCAATAATCTAGTTCACATCGTCATGTGATTTAACACCAATAGTTCACATATGTATGTGATTAACACCCATAGTTCACATCGCCATGTGACCAACACCCAAAGGGTTTACTAGATTCAATAATCTAGTTCACATTGCTATGTGATTAACACCCAAAGAGTACTAAGGTGTGATCATGTTTTACTCGTGAGAGAAGTTTAGTCAACGGGTCTGTCACATTCAGAGCCGTATGTATTTTGCAAACATTTTATGTTTACAATGCTCTGTATGGAGCTACTCTAGATAATTGCTCCCACCTTCAATATGTATCCAGATTGAGACTTAGAGTCATCTGGATCGGTGTAAAAGTTTGGATCGACGTAACTCTTTACGACAAACTTTTTATCACCTCCATAACTGAAAAATACTTCCTTAGTCCTCTTAGGTAACTAAGGATAACTTCGACCGCTATATAGTGATCCACTCCTAGATCACTATCGTACCCCCTTGCCAAACTTATAGCAAGGCACACAACTGGTCTGGTACATAGCATGGCATTCTTTATAGAACCTATGACTGAGGCATAGGGAATGACTTTCATTCTCTTTCTATCTTCTGCCGTGGTCGAGATTTGAGTCTTACTCAACTTTACACCTTGTAATACAGGCAAGAACTCCTTTGACTGATCCATTTTGAACTCTTTCAAAATCTTGTCAAGGTATGTACTCATTGAAAAATGTTATTAAGTGTCTTGATATATCTCTATAGATCTTGATGCCCAATATGTAAGCAGCTTCACCAAGGTCTTTCTTTGAAAATCTCCTTTCAAACTCTCCTATATGCTTTCCAAAAAATTCTACATCATTTCTAATCAACAATATGTCATTCACATATACTTATCAGAAAGGTTGTAGTGCTCCCACTCACTTTCTTGTAAATACAGGCTTCACCGCAAGTCTGTATAAAACTATATGCTTTGATCAACTCATCAAAGCATATATTCCAATTCTAAGATGCTTGCACCAGTCCATAGATGGATTGCTAGAGCTTGCACACCTTGTTAGTACCTTTAGGATCGACAAAACCTTTTGGTTGCATCATATACAACTCTTCTTTAAGAAATATCCATTTAAGGAATGCAGTTTTGACATCCATTTGCCAGATTTCATAAAATATGGCAGTTGCTAACATGATTCAGACGAATTTAAGCATCGTTACAGTTGAGAAAATCTCATTGTAGTCAACACCTTAAACTTGTCAAAGACCTTTTGTGACAAGTCGAGCTTTGTAGATAGTAATTCTACTATCAGTGTCCGTCTTCCTCTTGAATATCCATTTATTTTCTATGGTTTGCCGATCATCAGGCAAGTCCACCAAAGTCCACACTTTGTTCTCATACATGGATCCTATCCCAAATTTCACGGCCTCAAGCCATTTCGCAGAATCTGGGCTCATCATCGCTTCCTCATAGTTCATAGGTTCATCATGGTCTAGTAACATGACTTCCAGAATAGGATTACCGTACTACTCTGGTGCGGATTGTACTCTGGAAGACCTATGAGGTTCTGTAGTAACCTGATCTGAAGTTTCATGATCATCATCATTAACCTCCTCACTAATTGGTGTAGGAATCACTAGAACTGATTTCTGTGATGAACTACTTTCCAATTCGGGAGAAGGTACAATTACCTCATCAAGCTCTACTTTCCTCCCTCTCACTTCTTTTGAGAGAAACTCCTTCTCTAGAAAGGATCCATTCTTAGCGACAAATATTTTGCCTTCAGATCTTTGATAGAAGGTGTACCCAACAATTTCCTTTGGGTATCCAATGAAGACGCACTTCTCCGATTTGGGTTCGAACTTATCAGGTTGAAGCTTTTTCACATAAGAATTGCAGCCCCAAAGTTTAAGAAACAACATCTTAGGTTTGTTGCCAAACCATAGTTCATACGGTATTGTCTCAACGGATTTTGACGGTGCCCTGTCTAACGTGAATGCAGCTGTCTCTAATGCATAATTCCAAAACAATAGTGGTAAATTGGTAAGAGACATCATAGATCGCACCATATCCAATAAAGTACAGTTACGATGTTCGGACACACCATTCTGCTGTGGTGTTCCAGGTGGCATGAGTTGTGAAACTATTCCAAATTGTTTCAAATGAAGACCAAAGTCGTAACTCAAATATTCGCCTCCATGATCAGATCGTAGAAACTTCATTTTCTTGCTACGATGATTTTCCAGTTCATTCTGAAATTCTTTGAAGTTTTCAAATGTTTCAAACGTATGCTTCATTAAGTAGATATACCCATATCTGCTCAAATCATCTGTGAAGGTATGAAAATAACGATACTCGCCACGAGCCTCCATACTCATTAGACCGCATACATCGGTATGTATTATTTCCAATAAATCAGTAGCTCATTCCATTGTTCTGGAGAACGGAGTTTTAGTCATCTTGCCCATAAGGCACGGTTTGCAAGTATCAAATGATTCATAACCAAGTGATTCAAAATGCCCATTATCATGGAGTTTCTTCATGCGCTTTACACCCATATTACCTAAACGGCAGAGCCACACATATGTCGCACTATCATTATCAACTTTGCATCTTTTGGCATCAATATTATGAATATGTGTATCACTACAATCGAGATTCAATAAACCATCAACATCGGGTGTATGACCTTAGAAGGTTTTATTCATGTAAATAGAATAAAAATTATTCTTTGTCTTTTAATGAATAACCGTATTGCAATAAACATGATCTAATCATATTCATGCTCAATGCAAACACCAAATAACATTTATTTAGGTTAAACACTAATCCCGAAAGTATAGGGAGTGTATGATGATGATCATATCAATCTTGGAACCACTTCCAACATACATCGTCACTTCATCCTTAACTAGTCTCTATTTATTCTGCAACTCCTGTTTTGAGTTACTAATCTTAGCAACTGAACAAGTATCAAATACCTAGGGTTTACTACGAGCACTGGTAAGGTACATATCAATAACCTGTATATCAAATATACCTTTGTTCACTTTGCCATCCTTCTTATCCGCCAAATGTTTAGAGCAGTTCCACTTCTAGTGACCATTTCCTTTTGAAGTAGAAGCACTCAATTTCAGGCTTAGGTCTAGCTTTGGGCTTCTGCATGGGAGTGAAAACTTGCTTGCCATTCTATTTGAAGTTCCCTTTCTTTCCCTTTACCCTTTTTCTTGAAACTAGTGGTCTTGTCAATCATCAACACTTGATGCTTTTTCTTGATTTCTACTTTCATCGATTTCAGCATCACGAAGAGATCGGGAATCGTTTTCGTCATCCCTTGCATACTATAGTTCATCACGAAGTTCCAGTAACTTGGTGATGGTGACTAGAGAACTCTGTCAATCACTATCTTATCTGAAAGATTAACTCCCACTTGATTCAAGCAATTGTAGTACCCAGACATTCTGAGCACATGCTCACTAGCTGAGCAATTCTTCTCCATATTTTAGGCAAAGTATTTGTCTGAGGTCTCATACCTCTTGACACGGGCATGAGTCTGAAATACCAATTTCAGCTCTTGGAACATTTCATATGCTCCGTGGCGTCCAAAATGTTTTTGAAGTCCCGGTTCTAAGCTGTAAAGCATGGTGCACTAAACTATCAAGTAGTCATCATATTGAGCTAGCCAAACGTTCATAACGTCAGCGTCTGCTCCTGCAATAGGTCTATCACCTAGCGGTGCATACAGGACAGAATTCTTCTGTGCAGCAATGAGGATAAACCTTAGATCATGGACCCAATCCGCATCATTGCTACTATCATCTTTCAACTTATTTTTCTCTAGGAACATATCAAAAATAAAGGGAAGCTACAATGCGAGCTATTGATCTACAACATAATTTGCAAAATACTATCAGGACTAAGTTCATGATAAATTAAAGTTCAATTAATCATATTACTTAAGAATTCCCACTTAGATAGACATCCCTCTAGTCATCTAAATGATCACGTGATCCAAATTAACGAAACCATGTCCGATCATCACGTGAGATGGAGTAATTTTCCATGGTGAACATCTCTATGTTGATCATATCTACTATATGATTCACTCTCGACCTTTCGGTCTCTAGTGTTCCGAGGCCATATCTGCATATGCTAGGCTCGTCAAGTTTAACCCGAGTATTCTACGTGTGCAAAACTGGCTTTCACCCGTTGTATGTGAAAGTAGAGCTTATCACACCCGATCATCACGTGGTGTCTCGGCACGAAGAACTGTCGCAATGGTGCATACTCAGGGAGAACACTTATACCTTGAAATTTTTGTAAGGGATCATCTTATAATGCTACCGTCGTACTAAGTAAAATAAGATGTTGTAGCGACCAGAACTGAAACGGTCAAGTCTCTGTGCATTAGTGTCATCCCTGGATCTGTAATGCTGACACGCACAGTACTCGAGGAATTATAACAGAGTTTCAATCACACACTTATTACATCTAGTCCTCATAAAGAGTATGATTACACAAAAATATTATGGCTGAAGGCCATCTAAACTAAATATCCGCGAAAGCTTCGAAGGTAAATGAGTCCATCAACTCCAACGACATAGATGAGTGCAAAACAACGACCTATCACACTTTATTCGTCGTTTGAGTAGTCTGCAACATGAGACGTTGCAGCCGTGTAGGTCAGCACATGGAATATGCTGGCAGAGTTACACTGTAAAGCAATGAAATGCAAGACTATATCTACATGCAATATTTGGCTGGTAGAGGCTATAAGTTTATGATTTTTGCATAAAGTTAGTTCTCCCTACAACAAAGGAATAAATTTATTTAACTACTCCCAAGTTGCCCATTATTTGAGAAGGTAACCCCAACTCAAATCCCAATTAAAAGTATCATCATTAACCCAATTCAAATTAATTAAAGTAAGAGATCACATCAATAGATTCAAGTACTAGATACTCAAGATGTCCATAACCGGGAACACGGCTAACCATGATTAGTTTATACACTCTGTAGAGGTTTGCGCACTTTTCCCCACAAGACTTGACCGCATCCATGATCAGATGATCGAGACATAATCTTTCCGAAGCATTAACCCTCTACTCCGGGCGGACCGGTACACCTACTTTCCCCTACAACTTCTAGTCCACCTCTTCAAGAGCTCACGCAACTTAATCAACTATGCCAGAGCCCATAATGGCTTGTGGCTGCACACGGAAGTTTCTAGCATGAATAATCTTATGATCCCTTTGAGCCTAGGTGGCAAACCGTAGGAAAAATCACATGGGCACTCTGGGATTTCCCAAAACAGGCAACGCTGGGTTCCCCAGGTGCCTCAACCAATCCATCCATATGTATATTAAAGTTGCCACCTTAATGTTATCCATGATTAAATAACTCTCAAACTTCCATGTGTGAAACACGATCCAAACCCCGTCTATGAGCATGGCTAAGCAATAAATAAGCATAACGTATATTCCCGGGGTGTTCAAAAGGTATTAGGTTCCTACCTCAAGCACTATAACCAAACCACATGTTCCCAATCCTACTCATGCAAATATTTGAGGGGCAATACTAATGCATAGTAAAACCTGGGTATAAAAGAGTATGATCAAAGTGTAACTTGCCTTGCTGACAATCTGCAAACTCTACAGATTCGTAGTAACAAGCTTCGCACTCTGGGTAATCTAGTGTAGACAAACAGTAGCATACATAAGCAATCACTCAAACGAAACAACGAGAAAATCGAGAAAAGATCCAAATCAAACACAAAACAAGCAAATGGCTTAAACTAACAAAATTCAAACCTGACAGCAATATTATCATGAGGATTTGATCTTAACAGTAGGTACAAGTGATTAGCTACGATTTGCAAAAAGATTCAATTCAAAAGGAGAAACAAAACTCAAAATACGAACCAAACAAGAGGGTTTACTAATCTGGACTAAACTCAAATTTTACAGTACCAAAATCATGTTCAAGTTGTTTAACTCGAAAGAACAGAACGATATGAAGATTTAGGCGCTGGTTTCGTCTAATTTGGATAAACGAGTAAAAAGTTATACTAGTTTAAAGATCAGGGGCTAAATCGCGATAAAACTATTCGTGAATAGGTCCCTGGCCAAAAATAAACTAAAAAGAAAAATCCTACGGCGCGGACGTTCGCTAACAGAACTTATGCGACGAAAACCGTTCGTTAAAACAAACGAACGAACAGACGTTCGTTAAATAAGAAAACCAAAACTAAACCGTAAAATAAAATAAAAAACCGGAAATAAAAATAACAGAAGAACCAATGGTCCTTACCGGTTTTCAGAGAAAAACCGGCGGCGGTCAACGGCAGCGTCGGTGACAGATCGACGGTGGCATCGGCTGCGGCGAGACGAGGAGTAGGCCTTGATAATCCCCAAGTGCAGGGAATCATCATAGCAATTCCCAAAGGTGGAAGTGATAAGTATGGAGTGTCGAACCCACAAGGAGCTAAAGGCAAATCAATATTCTCTCAAGTACTATCTGCCACTGATGCGACTCTACGTACACCGAACATTTGCTTCCAACTAGAAACGAGAAATAAAACTACGTTGTGGGTATGAAGAGGATAACTTTGCATGATATCGGAGAGCTAAAGTATAAAAGTAGGTGTTGTTATAATAAATTTAGAATATATTACTAAATATTATAAATAGCGAGTGTGGAATAATGATGGGTCGATGTGTGGAATTATCCTAGGCAATTGTTAACAGGACCGGTGGTCGTCATTGGAATTTCATATGAGGGAGAGGAATAAGCTAATATACTTTCTCTTCTTGGATCATATGCACTTATGATTGGAACTCTAGCAAGCATCCACAACTACTAAAGATCATTAAGGTAAAACCCAACCATAGCTTTAACATATCAAGTCCCCTTTATCCCATACGCCACAACCCCCTTACTCGGGTTTATGCTTCTGTCACTCAAGCAACCCACGACAAGAAAATCATGAACATATAGCAACACCCTATAGCGGGAATCCCTCATGCTTGCATGACACGGAGGGCACAATAGGACAACACCAAAATGAAACATACAACTCATACCAATCTAGATCATCAATCAACCCAAAGACAAAGTATATCTACTCAAAACATCATAGGATGGCAACACATCATTGGATCATAATATGTGGCATAAAGCACCATGTTCATGTAGGGATTGCAGCGGGGTGTGGGAGAGTGGAACGCATAAAAGAGATGAGGATGGTGATGTTGATGAAGACAATCACCGTGGTGATGATTCCCCTCCCGATGGCACTCCGGCGCCATCGAGAGAGAGGAGGAGAGGTTCTCCCCCTTGTGCTTCCTCCTTCATGGCCTCCCCCCTGGATGGGGAGAGGTTCCTCCTCTGGTCGTTGGCCTTCATAGCGATGATGGCCCCTCCGAGATCCTTCCCCATGGCCTCCGGTGATGATGGCCCCCTCCGGCAGGGTGCCAGAGAGGGCCCAGATTGATTTCTCGAGGCTACAAAGGCTTGCGGCGGTGGAACTTCTGATCTAGGTTATTTTCTGGAGGTTTGGGCATTTATAGGAGAGGTTGGCGTCAGTTTCACGTTAGGGGGGGGGGGTCTCCGAGTCGTCCACGAGATAGGGGGCACACCCATGGGGTAGGGCATGCCCTCCACCCTCGTGGACAGCTCGGGACTCTTCTGGTCCATCTCCGATGCTCCATGGGCTTCTTCTGGTCCATAAAAAATTGTCAAAAATTGGCACGTCAATTGGAGTCCGTTTGATATTCCTTTTTTTGTAGAACTCAAAAACAAGAAAAACACATAAACTGGCACTAGGCTCTAGGTTAATAGGTTAGTCCCAAAAATCATATAAAATAGCATATAAATGCATATAAAACATCCAAGATGGATAATATAATAGTATGAATACTTCATAAATTATAGATACCTTGGAGACGTATCAGCATCCCCAAGATTAATTCCTGCTCGTCCTCGAGTAGGTAAATGATAAAAGAAATAATTTATGAAGTGTTAATGCTAGCAAGTGCTTAAGTTTGACCAATGATAGTTTCAATCACTTTTTCTAGCATCATTATATATCATAACAGTAGCTCAACTCATGTCGGATGGTAGGTGCGACATATGCCAAAGGATGGCTAATCATAGTGGGAGCCAGTAAGACATCGCGGGTGCCTGGAAACGGGATAAAGTGAAGACATGCACGCCGGCGAATCTTACCCAGGTTTGGGTCTCTCCTAGGAGATAACACCCCTAGTCCTACTCTGCAGGGTCTCCGCATGATCACTAAATCAATAAGCAGCTACAAGAGGCTCCTTGAGCTATTTGGCTAGAGGAAGAAGAAGGGCAAGGCTAGCTCTCCCCTTCTCTCTATGTGGTGTGTGTAGTTCTAATGGATCAACCCTTTGCATTGGTGCCCTTGGGGGTTTATATAGGCCTACCCCCTAGGGGTACAATGGTAATCTGGCTGGATGTGGGTCCAGATCGTCAGTGTCTATGGTCGCAGGCTTCTCTACCGACCGCTGGGGCCCGCCGACTGGTGGGTCCCGCCAGCTGCCGGCCTCTTGGTCGATAGGCTGGGCCCACCGCCTATGGGCCATGTCGACTGCTCATTACTGTAGCCTCTCCCTTGACGATGATGGCTTTGTCGAGGCAAGCATGGCTATAGTACCACCGCCTGGCGGGCACTCACTATAGCCTTACCCTGTCTTATCTGCTTAATGGTGCATGAACTTCCAGGGCGAGGGTTGGCCGGCTATTGGGAACCGGCCTCCCCTCAGGCTGCCTTATGGTGGCTCTCTGGTAGGAGGGGCCCGCTGCTTGCGAGCCGTACCGACAGCCTGTCGTGGGGGCATGGTTGTTCTGCCGTAGGTGATGTCATGGTCAACGTGGCAACAGTGCCGCGTCGAGCGAGGGATGGTCGCCGGTATGGAGCACTGTGGCCACACCTGTTCCGGGATTCAGGGGTGGCAGACTCCACTGTAGCCACGCTCCATCTCATCGCTGTTATGTGGGTGCAGACTTTGAGGGCGCATGAGGCGGGCCGCCTGCTAGAGGACGGCCACTCTGGCGGCCGCCTGCTATGAGTGGACCCACCCTAGGGTAGCTTGCGGGCCCTTGCCGCCTTCCTGCAGCCGGCCAAGGGACCAGCTAGCCACTGTAAGGCGGCCCTTCGTCTTGGATGTTTGAGGGCGCAGTCGGCCCAATGTTTTTGAAGTGCCAGGGGGAGCCGGTTAGGTTACCCGTGGCCATTTACTCCGACAGTAGTCCCCGAAGCTGGTGGGGCTTCGGAGCCGAACGGAGAATGAGAAGCCCAAGCAGCTTCCTACTCTAAAGAGCTGACAACTAGGAGTTGTCCACAACCAGACGCGCCGTCTGGTTGATTTTGAAGCCCAAAGGCGGGAACCAGGTGGCACCCGCGCCGGGCATCGGGCCGGCCGGCCGCTGCCTGTATGCCACACGGCACCAGCCGCCTAGGACCGCTTGCCAGCCCACGTGCGCGACGGGACGTCGCCACTGGCTGGGGCCCGCCACTACCATGCCTCGGCCCACGCGCGGATCCTCTACGGCCGAGGCGGACGGTTGGCATTCCAATCGCAGTTACTACACACCGTTAAGGCGCGATAATCGCGGGGTCATGGGGGAGTGGGCGCAGTTAATCCCACGACCCCCACTCCACGCCCCCTCGACTTCGCCGCTCTAAGGCTATAAATAGGGGGAGGAGGGGGGCGGCAGGTGCATGCGCGCCCACCTCCTCCTCCGCTGTTCTCTTCTTCTTCCCTCTGCTGCTATTGCTGTCCGCTGCCGCACCGTGCTTCCAGCCATTGTGCCGCACCGCACCTCGTCATCGCAAGACCGTGTGCTCATCATCGTGCCGCCTCTCCATCAAGCCCTTCGACCCCATGGCGCATGCCGGAGCATGGGATGGCTCCAACGTTCATGAGGATCATGTCGATTTCCTCCGCCAAACGCGGCGGCTGCCCGACAAGGATTTCATGAAGGTTCGCATGACGCCGGAGAGGGAGATCTCGTCGTCGCCGGAAGAGGGCAAACACGTCATCTTCAGGTAGCATTGCGTGCACGGCCTCGGCTTGCCGGCAAGTGGCTTCTTCCGCGCCTTCCTCGACTTCTACGGCCGGCAGCCGCACCACCTCACACCGAATACGGTGGTGCTGCTGTCCGCCTTTGTCACTCTTTGCGAGGGCTTTCTTGGCGTCCTCCCCACCCTTGAACTTTGGGGCGAGTTCTTCTACATGAAGCTCGACACTGTCATCAAGGGAGTGGCGGTGTAGTGCGGCGCCTTCATCACAGTGCGGAGGCCGGCTGCTAAGAACCCGTTCCCCTCCATCACACTGATACAGTCAGTGAAGATGTGGCAGCAGTCATACTTCTATGTGAAGAGCGTCCACCCAGAGGGTGACTGGGTCAACCTGCCGGCTTACCCGCCGACTAGAACGCGGCCCAAGTGGTCGTACCGGGCCAGGACTCTGTCGGTCGCCGGGGCTGCTGCCGTCGCTCGGCTTAAGGTGATGGTGAGGTCGGAAGGCCTCACTGGGCCCGACTTGCTGACCGCCTTCGTGGCGCGCCGGGTACTCCCGCTCCAAGGCCGCCCTCATATGATATGCCAGATGAGCGGGCACCGTGACCCAAGCCGGATGTGCACCAAGGAGATGCCGCACTTGGAGGTAGCTCATTTGGTGAACTATATTTCAAACTGTAAGCTCCTGGAGGCGGAATGGCGATTCGGCAAGGAGCCGTACTCAAGCGCGAACTCACCACGAGTGGTAAGTCTTCGTTTCTTTGTTTTCTTTAGTTGCCGAGTTCTCTTTGGCCATCTTGACCAATCGGCTATGCAACAGAGCGCTCTTCACCAGTCAGTAGCCGGCACCGCAGGGCCGGAGCGTCAGTTCCTCCCTGACCAGGAGGAGAGCGATATGGATGACCCCGACTTGGGGGAGGCCGCCCTGGAGGACGACGCAGTAGGCGGAGGCGGCAAGGAAGGCGACTCCGGAGCTGGAGGCGGCCTTGAAGATTGGCCTGACGATGATGAAGAAGAAGTCGCCCCGCGCCGCCAGCCGTTGTCCGACCAAGCGGGCTGATACGTCTCCAGCGTATCTATAATTTATGAAGTATTCATGCTATTATATTACCCATCTATGGTGTTTCATATGCATTTATATATCATTTTATATGATTTTTGGGACTAACCTATTGACCTAGAGCCTAGTGCCAGTTTCTGTTTTCTCCTTGTTTTTGTCTTTTATAGAAAAGGGATACCAAACGGAGTCCAAATGACGTGCCAATTTTTGAGGATTTTTTATGGACCAAAAGAAGACCACGAAGCATCAGAGTTGGGCCAGAAGAGCTCTGGGCTGCCCACGAGATAGGAGGGCATGCCCCTGGGGGGGGGGGGGGGGGGGCACCCCCTATCTCGTGGACGGCCCGGAGACCCCCCTGACGTGAAACCAACGCCAATAAATCCTATAAATACTGAAACTTTTAGGAATTAACCTAGATCGTAAGTTCCGCCGCCGCAAGCCTCTGTAGCCACGAGAAATCAATCTAGGCCCTCTCTGGCACCCTGCCGAAGGGGGCCATCATCACCAGAGGCCATGGAGGAGGATCTCAGAGGGGCCATCATCTCCATGAAGGCCAAGGACCAGAGGGGGAAAGCCATGGAGGAGGAAGTACAAGGGGGAGAACCTCTCCTCCTCTCTCTTGGTGGCACTGGAGTGCCATCGGGAGGGGGGGAGGGGAATCATCGCCACGGTGATCGTCTTCATCAACATCACCATCATCATCACCATCACCATCTCTTTTACGCGGTCCACTCTCCCGCACACAGCTATAATCCCTACTTGAACATGGTGCTTTATGCTACATATTATGATCCAATGATGTGATGCCATCTTATGATGTTTTGAGTAGATATCTTTTGTCTTTGGGTTGATTGATGATCTAGATTGGTATGAGTTGTATGTTTCACTTTGATGCTGTCCTATGGTGCCCCCCGTGTCGCGCAAGCATGAGGGATCCCCGTTGTAGGGTGTTGCAATACGTTCATGATTTGCTTATAGTGGGTTGGTGAGTGACGGAAACACAAACCCGAGTAAGAGGGGTTGTTGCATATGGGAATAAAGAGGACTTGATGCTTTAATTCTATGGTTGGGTTTGACCTTAATGATCTTTAGTATTTGCGGATGCTTGCTAGAGTTCCAATCATAAGTGCATATGATCCAAGTAGAGAAAGTATGTTAGCTTTTGCCTCTCCCTCATATGAAATTGCAATAGTGATTACCGGTCTTGTTAACAATTGCCTACGACAATTCCGCACACTGATCCACCATTATTCTAGCCTCGCTATTTATATTATTTAGTATTATATTCTAACTTCATGATAACAGCACCTACTTTTATGTTTTAGCTCTCCGATTTCATACAAAGTTATCCTCTTCATACCCACAACACAGTTTTATTTCTCGTTTCTAGTTGGAAGCAAACGTTCGGTGCACGTAGAGTCGTATCAGTGGCAGATAGGGCTTGAGAGAATATTGATCTTACCTTTAGCTCCTTGTGGGTTCGACACTCCATACTTATCACTTCCCACTTTGGGAATTGCTACGATGATTCCCTGCACTTGGGGATTATCAAGCTCTTTTCTGGCGCTTTTGCCGGGGAGCAATAGCATGGGGTTGATATTCTTGTGTGTGCTTGTTTGCTTTCTTAACTTAGTAGATTTTGTTTTTCCTTTTTGTTCCTGTTTAGTTGTGGGTGAAAAATATTTTTTTTTAAAAAAGAATGAAAATACCAAAAAGGATTTGCTTGCCTCTCATGCCTAAAAAAGTTTTTCAGAAAGAGAAGTGATTGGAAAGTTATGCATTGAAGAAGTGAGGGTCGACCTTGAGCACTTGTGTTCATGCTCACGGAAACAATGTAGAATTTTTCATGGAAGTTTCTCTGTAAATAATTATCCCCTTGTATATATCCCTTGTACTATATAAATAATGTGTCAAGCTTTGGTTTTAGCATGATAAGATTGCTTGTTTGCTATGTGCAGAACAAAAACAGAAACTTTGGCTGTAGTGCATGAATTTGCATTTTTTACTGGAAAGTCAAATGGGCCTGAAACGTTTTTCAGATTACTTCTATACAAATTTTTCAAATTTTAAAATTTATTTCATAATTTTTGGAGTTACAGAAGTTTACTAAACTTCCAGGTTACTACAGACTGTCCTGTTCTTGACAGATTCTGTTTTTCGTGTGCTGTTTGTTTATTTTGATACATCTATGGCTAGTATCGGGGATTATGAACCATAGAGAAGTTGGAATACAGTAGGTTTAACACCAATATAAACAAATAATGAGTTAATTACAGTACCTTAAAGTGGTAGTTTCCTTTATTACACTAACGGACTCACAAAGTTTTTGTTTAAGTTTTTGTGAATGAAGTGTTTGAAGAACGAGGAGTTACCGATGTGAGAAGAATAAAGAGAGACAAGAGTTTAAGCTTGGGGATGCCCGAGGCACCCCAAGTAAATATTTCAAAAGATACTCAAGCATCTAAGCTTGGGGATGCCCCGGTTGGCATCCCATCTTTCTTCTTCGACAAATATCGGTATACCTTGGTTTTTGTTTTGTTCACATGACTTGTGTCCTTTGTGTTTGTATTTTCCTTTAAAATTAATGCTAGTATGAGATAGCTCTTCATTGATTTATAGAATACTTCATGTGCTTCACTTATATCTTTTAAGTATGATCTTATAGAATTACTCTTTGTGCTTCACTCAAATCGTTTGAGTAAGGTTTTATAGAACGCTTCGTATGCTTCACTTGTATATTTTTGAGCTTGTATGTTGGCTAGTCTATATTAATTGTAAAATGCTCCAGGAACTTCACTTACATCTTTTGAAGTATGAATAATGCTATAGTTTAAAGTGGGTTTGGAAGAGTGTCAACTTTAGGAATCAGTGATCCCACTATCTTGGAGGATGTTGAATCTATGTACGATATTTGTGAAAGTGAATTTGGAAGAGTGTCAACTTTAGTTAGTATTCCACTATTTCGGGAGAGGTTCCATTTGAGTATGAGAACAAAGTTGCTATCATGATGCTACTGAAATTTTCTATGAGGGAGGAATATGTGCTTGTAGGAGTTGCAATAATGTCAAGTTTCCTCTCTACGTTCTTAAAGTTTTGAAGTTATACTTGTTTTGCCTTCCTATGCTATTTGATTCTTGTTCCTATAAATTGTGTGCTAACAAATTCCCTAGGCATAGGAAGTGGGTTATATTTAAATATGCTAGTCATATTCTTCATGATGCTCTTTTTATGTTTCAACTCTTATCTTCTATGCGAGCATCATTGAAATCATCATGCCTAGCTAAAAGGCATTAAAGAAATGAGCTTGTTGGGAGACAACCCAATATTTATCCTTACTGTTTTTGTGTGTCTACATTATTAAGCTACTTTAGTAATCATGTTTTATAGCTTTTGTTTCAATAAAGTGCCAAGTAAGACCTTTGGGAAGACTTGGGTGAAAGTTAATGTGATCTTGCTGTAAAAATCAGAAACTTTGCGCTCACGAGATTAGCTGTCATTTTTTACAGGAGAGTGATTTTGAGTTGATTATTTTTGCAGAAGATTAATATACAAATTCCTCACGTCCACCATTTTATTTCATAATTTTTTTCAGTAGCAGAAGTATGGTTATTGTTCAGATCATTACAGACTGTTCTGTTTCTGACAGATTCTGTTTTCATTACATAGTTTGCTTGTTTTCTAGTTAATATGGCTTATATTTCTCAATATAATTTGTAGAAATGATATGGTACAGTAGGCATTGTGTGAAAAAAATTATGAACCTTGTCTTTTACAGTACCAAAGTGCATGGTTTACTCTTTATCATACTAACCTATCTCACGAAGTTTGGTTGAGTTTTGTGTGGTTGAAGTTTTCAAGTTTTGGGTAAAGATTCAATGGACTATGGAATAAGGAGTGACAAGAGCCTAATCTTGGGGATTCCCAAGGCACCCCAAGGTAATATTAAAGGACAACCAAGAGCCTAAGCTTGGGGATGTCCCGGAAGGCATCCCCTCTTTCGTGTTCGTTCGTCGGTAACTTTACTTGGAGCTATATTTTTATTCACCACATGATATGTGTTTTGCTTGGAGCATCATTTACTCTTGTTAGTATTTGCTTTCTGTTATTTAGAATAATGTTTTGCATCTTTAGTTTCAATAAAAATGTCAAGGATAGCCTTTACCATGCTTATTTTGCTAGTATACATGTTGCTGTTTGAAAACAAAAAGTTTACCGCTGTTGCAAACATTCCCTAGAAAAGTCACGGAATGGTCTAACGTTGAATATTTTTGCATATTAAGATATGATAAATTTATTACAGTGGAAATTTTAGTTCATAAGTTTTGGAGTCAGGGAAGTATTTATACTCTTGCATTCTTTACAGACTGTACTATTTTGACAGATTGCTGTTATGTTTGCATTGTTTGCATATGTTTGCTTGTTTAATGATTCTATTTGAGGATAGGAGTATTAAATATGCAGAGACATTTAGTATGCAATGTTGAATAATAATTTTAGTGTTTTGTTACAGTAGAAAATGATAAGGTTTTGCATTGCTTTATACTAACCTATCTCACGAGTTCTTGTTGAGTTTGGTGTGGATGAAGCTTTTGATAAAAAGAGAAACCATGATATGAGAGGAATTAAGGAGATATAAAAGTTCAAGCTTGGGGATGCCCAAGGCACCCCAAGATAATATTCCAAGAAGTCTCAAGCATCTAAGCTTGGGGATGCCCCATTAGGCATCCCACCTTTCTTCTTCAACAACTATCGGTTAGTATCAGTTGAGCCTAAGTTTTTGCTTCTTCACATGAGTTGTGCTATCCTTGCAATGTCATTTTATTTTTTTACTTGCTGTTTTAATAAAATGATTGGATCTGAATTATTGAATACAAAAAGGGGGAACCCTCCCATGGCTAGTTAATTATTTGACTACTCAGTGTCTTTCACTCTTATCTTTGGGAGTAGTTTGTCATTTACTCTTGCGCTTCATGTATATCCTATGAGTAAATGGGGGAATGAATTGAATGTCATAAATCTGAACTTTTATATGTTTCATTTGCTTATAACATGGTTAGTGATGACTTCACACATATAAAGTATGAGGCATAAAAGTTGTTGAGAGTTGGCAAACGTAGTTTTGGTCATCGTTGCAATTAATAGGAAGTAATAAAGAAAGAGGGGTTCACATAAAAATATATTATCTTGGAAATCTTTTATGATTGTGAAGCACTCATTAAGTATGACATGCTAAAATAGTTGACGTTGGACAAGGAAGACAACTTAATGGTTTATGTTTCCGACATCTCAGTTAAAGTATATTGTCATTGACCTTCCAAACATGTTGAGCTTGCCTTTCCCCCTCATGCTAGCCAAAAATTCCTAGCACCAAGTAGAGATACTACTTGTGCTTCCAAATATCCTTAAACCCAGTTTTGCCATGAGAGTCCACCATATCTACCTATGGATTGAGTAAGATCCTTCAAGTAAGTTGTCATCGGTGGAAGCAATAAAAATTGCTCTCTAAATATGCATGACTTATTAGTACGGAGAAAATAAGCTTTGTACGAACTTGTTATGGAAGCAATAAAAGCGACGGACTACATAATAAAGGTCCATATACAAGGGGCAATATAAAGTGATGTTCTTTCGCATTAAGATTTTGTGTATCCAACCCTAAAAGCGCATGTCAACCTCTGCTTCCCTCTGCGAAGGGCCTATCTTTTACTTTATGTTTTTAATTTATGCTTGAGTCAAGGTGATCCTTACCTTTCCCTTTTTCATTTTATCCTTTGGCAAGCTCCTCGTGTTTGAAAGATCATGATATATATATATATATATATATATATATATATATATGTATATATATATATATATATATATATATATATATATATCCAATTGGATGTAAGTTAGCATGGGCTATTATTGTTGACATCACCTAAAGGTGAATATGTTGGGAGGCAACACAATAAGCCCCTATCTTTCTTAGTGTCTGGTTGAAACTCCATAACCACAAGTATTGCGTGACTGTTAGCAATTGTAGGAGACTATATGATAGTTGAGTATGTGGACTTGCTGAAAAGCTCTATTCTTGACTCTTTCTGATGTTATGATAAATTGCAATTGCTTCAATGACTGAAATTATAGTTTGTTAGTTCTCAATAAAGTTTCTGAATCATACTTGACATTGTGAATAGATTGTTACTTGATCATTAAAAGTTTTATGAGATAAGCTACTATTATGACACATATTGATGCTAGAAAAGGTGATTGAAATTATCATTGATCAAACTTGTGCACCTACTAGCATTCACACTTCATAAATTATTTCTTTTATCATTTACCTACTCGAGGACAAGCAAGAATTAAGCTTGGGGATGCTGATACGTCTCCAATGTATCTATAATTTATGAAGTATTCATGCTATTATATTACCCATCTATGGTGTTTCATATGCATTTATATATCATTTTATATGATTTTTGGGACTAACCTATTGACCTAGAGCCCAGTGCCGGTTTCTGTTTTCTCCTTGTTTTTGCGTTTTACAGAGAAGGGATACCAAACGGAGTCCAAATGATGTGCCAATTTTTGAGGATTTTTTATGGACCAAAAGAAGACCACGGAGCATCGGAGTTGGGCCAGAAGATCTCCGGGCTGCCCATGAGATAGGAGGGCGTGCCCCTAGGGGGGGGCGCCCCCCTGTCTCGTGGACGGCCCGGAGACCCCCCTGACGTGAAACCAATGCCAATAAATCCTATAAATACTGAAACTTTCAGGAATTAACCTAGATCGGAAGTTCTGCCACTGCAAGCCTCTGTAGCCACGAGAAATAAATCTAGGCCCTCTCTGGCACCCTGCCGGAGGGGGCCATCATCACCGGAGGCCATGGAGGAGGATCTCGGAGGGGCCATCATCTCCATGAAGGCCAAGGACCAGAGGGGGAAAGCCATGGATGAGGAAGCACAAGGGGGAGAACCTCTCCTCCTCTCTCTTGGTGGCACCGGAGTGCCATCGGGGGGGGGGGGGGGGGGGGGCGGAGGGGAATCATCGCCACAGTGATCGTCTTCATCGACATCACCATCATCATCACCATCCTCATCTCTTTTACGCGGTCCACACTCCCGCACACAGCTGTAAACCCTACTTGAAGATGGTGCTTTATGCTACATATTATGATCCAATGATGTGTTGCAATCTTATGATGTTTTGAGTAGATATCTTTTGTCTTTGGGTTGATTGATGATCTAGATTGGTATGATTTGTATGTTTCACTTTGATGCTGTCCTATGGTGCCCTCTGTGTCGCGCAAGCATGAGGGATCCCCGCTGTAGGGTGTTGCAATACGTTCATGATTCTCTTATAGTGGGTTGGTGAGTGATGGAAACACAAACCCGAGTAAGAGGGGTTGTTGCATATGGGAATAAAGAGGACTTGATGCTTTAATGCTATGGTTGGGTTTTACCTTAATGATCTTTAGTATTTGCGGACGCTTGCTAGAGTTCCAATCATAAGTGCATATGATCCAAGTAGAGAAAGTATGTTAGCCTTTGCCTCTCCCTCATATGAAATTGCAATAGTGATTACCGGTCTTTTTAACAATTGATTACGACAATTCCGCACACCAATCCACCATTATTCCACCCTCGCTATTTATATTATTTAGTATTATATTCTAACTTCATGATAACAACACCTACTTTTATGTTTTAGCTCTCCGATTTCATACAAAGTTATCCTCTTCATACCCACAACACAATTTTATTTCTCGTTTCTAGTTGGAAGCAAACGTTCGGTGCACGTAGAGTCGTATCAGTGGCATATAGGTCTTGAGAGAATATTGATCTTACCTTTAGCTCCTTGTGGGTTCGACACTCCATAGTTATCACTTCCACCTTTGGGAATTGCTATGATGATTCCCTGCACTTGGGGATTATCATGGGCGCGAGCTCATCCACCGCGCTGGCTGCCCGAGGCAGCGCGCAAAAGCGCCGGGCTGTGCCGTCGATGTTCGGCAGCCGGCCGAATAAGTCCAAGAGCTCGGTCGCGGCGACCAAGCGAGAGGAAGCGGCCGTGAAGGCGAACCGCTTCCGCAAGGTCGTGAACGAGCCCCAAATGGTTTCTGCGCAAGGCCGTGAAGGATCCCCCTCTACTCTCTTGTAATGTATTGAGTTTTCCTTTCGAAGTTTTCTTATCGCGTTGTGTCGTGGAATTGTCATGGCAGATGTCCTTAGTGTGAGGACTTAGTTGCGAGGCCAACACATCCATGCGGTAGCTTGAGGGAGGTTGGGCGGAATCGAGAGACGCAACACAAGACAAGGATTTAGACAGCTTCGGGCCCCGGGAAACATTATCCGGTAATAACCCTACATGCTGTTTGTGGCTAGATCTTATTATGCTCAACAGGGAGACGCCGCATAAGCCGGCTCCCCTTTTGTTGTTTCTAGCCCTAGAGATTGTTTTCTTGTTCCCTCTTTGGGGAGCCCTGCCCCTCCTTATATAAGTTAGAGGGGCGGGTTACATGTGGAGTCCTAGTAGGACTAGGACTAGTCTATCTTCTCTTACAAGTTAAATACAAGTCCGGGTCTTGCTTCCTTCCTCTTAAGCCGGCCTACCATAACGTAGCCGGCCTTCTGGGCCTTGAGCCTCTTGGGCTTCCGGGTCTTGTCGCTCCTATGATCTGCTTGCCAAGTCACCCATAAGTCGCCAGGTTCGCGCGGGTCACTTGTGAGTCGGCCAGTCAGGGCGGGTCATTAGTGAGTCGGCAAGTCCGGCCAGGTTATAGATCTGGCCGGGTCATACCGCGGGGTATATCCCCGACATTAGCCCCTAGTTTAATTTGGATTTTATCCATGATCAACTGATCTGCAATATAAACATAAGAACAAATTTGATAGGTTGTACTCCGGGTTCAATATTCTTGTAAGCCGGCACCTGATCATCCTTAAGTCCTTGTCATTTCCTCCTAAAAAATCCGGGTCAATAGACCAGCTTCATACTCAAATTGCTGACGTTGGTGTCTCATAGAGAAATATTGTGAAGAATAATCCACTTGAGTCGGCTTCCAAAGCGCCGGCTTAAGAAATATTGGTCTTGAAATACTCATCTGATATTCAGCCGGTCTGAAAATATAGAACTTGCCGATCTATGATTTACAAAATCACCGGGTTATAAAAACTGATAATTCCTGGTCATGATTGTTTCCAACGCTGGTTCATGATTGTTGCCAATGCAGGTTCATGATTACTGATGACACCGGGTTATGATTGTTGCTGACACCGGTTTATGTAATTGATCCTCCTGATTTGCTCAAAACTGATAATTTGAAGATTTTTCTCCCTTATATCCATATTATCTGTAGCCCCCAGGTCTTGAGCAGAACAAAGTGATGGTTTAAGACTTGCTCCAATAAATGTTGCAACCTTGAAGAAATCCGGTTTATTCATCTCAATCATATAAACTGAATATTCCACACATGTAGCCCCCAAGTGTTGGGTTGTCATGCTTGCAGCAACCTGGGACTTGTAATTGCTTTATGCTCATGAAAACTTCAACCAGTGTAGCCCCCAAGGGCCGGGTCATTATGCAATAATGAGCAGGGACTTTGTAGATATAACCATGTAAACTTGAACAACAATGTGTAGCCCCCAAGGGCCGGCTTAGTAAGATAATACTGAGCTGGGACTTTGTATATAATTGATAATAACATCATATAATATAATCTCCACCATGGGGCTTGAACCCACGTCCACAAGGTTAAGAGCTTTGTGCTCTACCAACTGAATAGTGAACCGTTCAATATAATGGATTAATGCTTGTGTACCTTGAATTTTTGACAGGAGCAATGTGTATCCCCCAAGGGCCAACTCATTTAGAATGTGATGAGTCGGGTCTTCAATAAGTTGAGCAAAAAATGACTTTGCATTAGCCCCCAAGTGCCATGGTACATGCCGGCAGTGACATGGGACTTGCATATTTGATATAATCCCAATCTGAATAATATAGCCCCCAAGTGCCGGGTCATAAGCCTGCAGCGACTCGGGACTATTCCTTCCATTGTAGAATAAATCATAGCCATTGATAAAAATAATAGCAGTTGCGCTAAAGCGACATTGAAAACCTCAATCCTAACACTGGTTTATTGATAATCACAATAGAAATCTAGCCATATTGGCTATTCAAGATTTGAAAAATATAATCCGGTATGAAAACCTCAATCATTCAATATCATCATGAAAATCTAGCCAATTTTGGCTATTAAAAATTTGAATACCTCATCGGTTGATAAGTAAATCCAGAGTTTAAATACCCGGCGGCTCTTGGCCGATGGCGATTTAATACGCCTTCATTGTAAGCTGGAATTTTTATAACCCGGCGGCTTATAGTCTTTGAGAAAAATCCAGAACAGATAATCATTTTGAAGCATCAAGTTTGGTAATGAGCTTGAACTTAATCATTTATATGTCATATTTCTGCAAATCCTGCAAAGAGTTTAAACAACATATGCCCTGGCGACTTAACGTCAAAAGCCAGGGCGGGTAACCACCCAAATGTAGTCTTATCCTGCACACAAGTAGATCACAAGATCCCTATGATCCTTTGAATGATACCGCCGGCTTATGTGACCCAAATAGTGAAGTTTATAAATCAACTCTTTAAGAGCCGGCACATATGATATTTGTGACAACTCAAATTCTTGCGATTGTATAATAACAGATAAATTTTTTGAGGCTTCTGATTCGAATACGATCAGTAAACCGTTCCAAAGGGGTTAAGCTAAGATTCGAATACGACCATATAGCCCCCAGTGGCGTTGGCGTTGCCGATCAAAGTGGGTATCGACAGCTATGTCCTCTTTGGTTCAAATACGACCTATGTTTGAATGGGAAGCCCCCAAATGACCTTAAAAGTTGTTTAACGACGCTGATTCGAATACGATCCACATCGATTCCCGAAGGGGTTGAGCTATGATTCAGATACGATTAAGAAGCCCCCAAGTAGGTTCAGCAGTTTGCTAATCAAGTGGGTATCGACAGCTATGTTCTCTTTGGTTTGAATACGACCTATGTTTGAACAGGAAGCCCCCAAGTGATCATATAAATTTTGGCATTGCACCGATCAAGAGGGTACTGATAGCTATGCCCGATGAGTAGGAAGCCCCCAAGTAACCATAATAAAATAAGCCGTAAGGCAGGGTACCTATGTTTGAACCGCGCATCATGTCAGCAAGTTCTTTTTGGTAACCATTAATTTGTCTAAGAACTCAAACTTGCGAGAGATTAATTCTTTTTTAACCGGAACTTTGAACCGGATTTGAGAGCTTAAAAGCTTTGTAAGAGACAAATTTACCTTGATCCGGATGTTTGAACCGGATTTGAGAGCTTCAAAGCTTTTGCAGAAGAGAGATATCTCTTGAGCTGTATTTTAAACCGGAATCTTCATTTTGAGCCGGAAATTTTTCTGATGGATTTTAAATATTCGCCAATAAAGCAGTAGCCTCTAGGGCTAGGTTATCTTCCCTTCAATGACCCGGAGTTCTTGAATTCATAATTACCGGCTAATTTTGCCAAGCCATACCATTGTAGCCCCCGAGTCTCAAGATGACTCGAAGAGTTGGCTTGAGATTATCCACATTTGACCATAGCAGAAAGTGCATATCATTGGCATTAATAACGCGATGTGAATCCACAGAAGGTTGAGGTGACTGCGACGGGTTATAAATGATCCCGTATGAGCTGTGTCAGCAACTCGGCCGATGGTTCCTTCCAACTGGCTGTTTGAAGTTAACCAAACTGTAGTGGCGGCGACTTGTGCGCCTGCCCATTGAGCCATCCAGTGCAGACGGTGGTTGATAATACATGATAATTTGCCTCCAATTTGTTGGAAGAAAACCGGGCTTCCCAAGTAGTGACTTGCTCATGCTCAATAAACAACTCATGCAGACAGGTGCGGCCCGATGTGTTGATGTAGACCAGGCCAGGAGAGACGGACGGTAAAGACGACCGCCGCATCATAGGCGGCTCAGACGGATTAATCGGCCGCGGTGTGGTAAACCGGCGCAGGCGAGTCAACCACGTCATTTTGATGTAGTGAACAATTGTCCTGCATCAACAATATTGCAGACCAAGGCAAAGATAAACTGCTCTTTGACAAAAATAATATGTGCCAATAAAATATATTTAAAATGGATATCACCTGATGTGCCAGGCTAGAAATAATCCGCCATGAAGTTGATGATCACTAGGTTAAGTTGAAATCACTCACAGGTGAGTCGGCCACGGGAGCAGACAGATGAATCAGCCGCAGCGTTTGTAAGCTAGTGCGGACAGGCGAGTTGTCCTCCTTGTAGTAAGCCGACGCGGTCACAAGAAACAACCACGGCATTGCAAGCTCGCGTGGTCGCGAGAGACGGCCATGGCGTTGTAAGCCGGCGCGGTCGCGAGAGACGGCCATGCCATTGTAAGCCGGTGCGAGAGACCGTTGAGTAACGACGACCACCTATGCCAAAAAAAGTTTGTGTGCCTCCTTCTCCATGGTATAATATCACTTTTTATCATAAATAATTGCCCTGCATAACCAATATTGCATAAGAAGGCAAAGATTAACTTGTTCTTTGACAAAAACAACATGTGCTGATAAAACAAACTTGGATGGATATCACCTGATTTGTTTGGACGACGGATGATCCGTTTATCGTGACAAAGATGGCTCCGCCAGACTCAATATAGTTCCGGCGGCTCAGGCATACCGACGACTTAATATAACCCCGACGGCTCAGACAGACCGACGACTTAATATAACCCCGGTGACTCAAAGTGGCAAGGGCGGCTCAATGCGGCTTCGGCGGGTTATGGCAGCGGCCAGCTATTTGTCATGAGGTTGTAGTGGTGGCTGAAACAGGTGGCAACTTGTCGCGGGGCCGCTTCAGGAACGGTACAAAACTGGCGGACCGATGCATTGGCCTAACGCGAGGACGGCTCGTAGATGCTGCAGAATTGACCTAGCAAGGCAAGCTGGCAGCCCGGAGTGGCAGAGGAATCGAGTCCGTGACCTCGTCCACTTCCCGTTGTTAAGTCCTTCAATGACCCGGATCTGGCGGCGGCCTCCATGTTAGTAACCATCAATTAGTACTCATGTAAATCCACTGCGTCTTCTACTCATGTGATTTTCACGTGATTCTCATGGAGAGCAACCAGTACTGTATTATGAGTACTACTAGCCCTACGATCGTTTCACGATGACTGCTTTTCTGTACTATTTAGCAGTATAACCAAAAGAATGATCTGGGTGTACGACTTGCAATGCTTCACTCCTGTGCATGGTGACATTTGTGCTCAATATTTTGCCACCACGGGGCTGTTCCAAGGACAGCAGGTGCAGTGGTCCGCCGCAATACCCGTGGTCATCCTAGGCACGTGCGGACCGCGTTACGTCGGAATTGGCTGTGCGATCGCAATCCGGTTGTCTGTATAGCGGTTGTACGATGAAAATTACGTGTTCCTCTTCCTCCGACTGAGAGCCTCTTAAGCCAGCAACTTTTTAACAAATCACAGGAGGTGACGCTCAGACGAAAATCGATCTGCTGTCGGTCTCGATGGATTGCAGATCATAGCGGCAGTACACAGACGCAACCCTAAATCTCCTTCATCTCAAAACTCATATGTCATCTTGGCTGTTTGCCACAGAGACGATGTGGATTCTTTCAAGCCGGTTCTTCTTCATCCGGAAAGCTGCGAACTTCTCAAACCCTGATGTCGGTGTGAAAACCGGCGGATCTCGGGTAGGGGGTCCTGAACTGTGCGTCTAGGCGGATGGTAACAGGAGACAAGGGACACGATGTTTTACCCAGGTTCGGGCCCTCTTGATGGAGGTAAAACCCTACGTCCTGCTTGATTAATATTGATGAGTGTGTTACAAGAGTAGATCTACCACGAGATCAAGGAGGCTAAACCCTAGGAGCTAGCCTATGGTATGATTGTTGTTCGTCCTATGGACTAAAGCCATCCGGTTTATATAGACACCGGAGAGGGCTAGGGTTACACAAAGTCGGTTACAATGGTAGGAGATCTACATATCCGTATCGCCAAGCTTGCCTTCCACGCCAAGGAAAGTCCCATCCGGACACGGGACGAAGTCTTCAATCTTGTATCTTCATAATCTGGGAGTTCGGCCGACCATGATAGTTCGGCTATCCAGACACCCCCTAGTCCGGGACTCCCTCAGTAGCCCCCGAACCGGGCTTCAGCGACGACGAGTCCGGCGCGTATATTGTCTTCGGCGTTGCAAGGCGGGTTCTCCTTCAAACTTCATGTTCCTGTCGAATAGTGTCCGGCTTCCTTATAAATGTTGCGCTCCTTGGCTTCTACGCCCAATAATGGCCTTCTTCCACGTGTCGTATGAATGCGAAAAGCTAGGGTATTTTTACATTTTACCCCCTAGCCGTGCGAACGAGCCGCCTATAAGAGAGGCGAGGATCTAGATCCAGCTCACACCATCCTCCATCCGCAAGTTCTCATCGAAGCGCCTCTGACAAAAATCCATTCTATCATGGATAGTCGACGCGGCTCCTCCTCTCGCGCTCCCAGCCCTAAGCCAGGAGATTGGGGGAGATGCTCAGTTCCACACAGCGAGCTAGTGGCGCTCCAAACGAGGGATATCTTCCCCCAGCTTTCATGGTTCCGGTTCGAGCCGGACTGGCCACCTTCAGGGGTGGAAAGCAGGCGGAGAGCGTCCCCAACCCTTCCAAAGGAGAGCGGGTATGCTTCGTCCCTTATCTAATAAGGGGACTCGGATTTCCCATACATCCGTTTCTCCGGGGGCTCCTGGAGTTCTACGGACTCCAGCTTCACCACCTCACACCTGCCTCCATTTTGCACATCGCGGGCTTTGTAGCTCTTTGCGAGCTGTTCCTGGGCATCGAGCCCCATTTTGCGCTGTGGAAGAGATTGTTTTGCCTCGTACCCCGTTCTTATGAGGGGTCGATATATCAAGTGGGCGGAGCCGAAATATGGCGCATCGCCGGGACCGGATATCTATCCGGCACCCCGAAGAAGGCGTCCGAAGACTGGCCTTCGGAATGGTTCTACATGGAGGACGCCCCTCTGCCGGATCCAGTTCGGATCGGCCTCCCGGAGTTCAGCAATGCTCCCTTGAAGAAACGCCTGAGTTGGCGCCCGCGGAGCCCTCAACGGGAGGATGATGGGAGCGTCCATTATCTGATGGGCCGGATTAGGTTACTGGCCCACTCCGGATTGACCATGATTGGAATCATGGCCACGTGCATTATGCGAGGGGTGCAGCCACTCCAATATAGGGGCCACCCTATGTGGGATTTCAACGGGGAAGACGACGCCACCCGTCATGGCCGCAGAGGGCCGGGCTCGGCAGCCGATCTGGCAAAGATCCTGTCCGGCTTGTACAAGGGGGAGGAGGAGGACTTCCTCCGCACGAATCCATTGAACGGATTCTCCATGAATAACCCTCGGAGCTGGGTAAGCGGACGTTTATCTACCCGATCCATACTTCCAAAGTCAAGTATCTTACTTCGTGATTTCGACGCAGGAGCTGCGCCGGGATGTGGAGGGCATACAAAGCCTAACTCCACAGCCCGAGGATCCGGAACGATCCCTTGATCCGGCCTCCGAAGAGGATCCGGACATAAAGGTGGAGCTGATCGACGGGGTGTTCCACCAACTTAGCATGGACAATGCCCTAGTCACCATTACGGCTGACTACCCCGGTTTGTTTCCGGCCTCCCAGGTGACTACGACCGAGGTCTTGACACCATCATTTGATCCTTGCTCAATTCTGACCATCCTATACTGATGGTGCATCGTAGGAGGTGCGTTTGAGGCGGGAAGTTGAACCTGCGGCGGCTGACCAGCAAAGGTCAGTTCGGCCCAGCAGGCGGAAGAGGAGTGCGACGCGAATTGAGACATCGCCGCAACGGTATGGCGCACCACTATTTTTAAGGGAAGGATCCCTAGGAGGTATATTAATGCTCATAACTTTTTCCAGGAGAAAGAGCACTCACCGGACAGTGTTCGGAGAGGTTGCCAATCAAGCCTCCGCCAGCCATGCTCCATCGCGTGGTCCGGAAGTGGAGGCGAACACAAGGCAAGAGCCGGATCTTCCTCCGATGGAGGATGCCGACAGGCTGTCTGCCACCCGGTCTGAGCTGGAGAGCGCCATGAATCACATGCATCGCCGGACAGTTCTTCGTGACGCGTGTTTCTCCCCGGAGGCGTTGAATGCCTTTGATGCGGGGAATGCGCACCTCCGTGCTGCTCAAGATGGTTTAACCAGAGCCACGGAGCAGTATGTGAAGGACATACGGGTAAGTAATTTTAATAGTTATATATGCTAGTAGCCCCCGAGACTTAAAATAGTTAAAATAACTGATTTAAGGATCATTTATTATGCAGGATCTTATGGAGAAGAATACCCACCTGTCCCAGGAGCTCCAAGAGTGCAAGGCCCAACTTGAGGCCACACTAGCCACCACAGGGGGAGCCACAGAGACCCCCACTGGTAATACGTACTTCGAAAAGATAAGTAGTTAACAAAGTGCGGCGTGTGCGTAAATCTGACAATAATATTGCAGAGGGCGCTGGACTAGATCCGGACAAGCAACAGCTACTGCGTCAGCTAAAGGCCGGCGAAAGTGTGCTTATGAAGGTGCAGCAGGAGAGGAACAAGCTCCAAGATGCCCACACCCAGCTAGGAGAAGAGCTGAAAGATGTTCGGGCCCAGCTGTCTGGCTCCGTGAAGGAGAATCAGCGACTTCGTCGCGGCATTTATAGTAAGTGCTTGAGCAAATTACTTTGAAAAGAAGAATTCGGCAAGGAAGTCGATTGACAGAAATGTGTCTTTAGGTGTGCTCACAGGTCGCCCTGCAGAAGAAATGCCCGGTTCAATGGGTGACCAACTTCCCGAGCTGGTGCAACTGCTCGAACGTGTTCGGCAGGCGATGAGTGGCGTCGTTCAGGCCTTATGGCCTTCCGTCTCCCTACCCGAGGGCCTTGGAGGGCTTGCTGAGAAGCTTCAGGGAGTACGGCAACGCCTCCGTCTGTGGAAGATATCGGCCTGCCGTCAAGGCGCCAGGGAGGCCTGGGCCATGGTGAAGACGCGGTACCCGAAGGCTGACCCAAACCACATGGCCGAGGTGGGACATGCGGGGCCTGATGGGAAGGAGATCCCTGTGAGCTTGATGTACGGCCAAGTAGAGCTGGCCGTGAAATATTCCCAATAGGACTGTAAATTAGACAACCTGTTAGATGGGATTGAAGAGGAGTACAATCAGTCAGTTTGACGATGTAATTTAAAATGACATGTAAAATGCCTTCTAGCCGGATTGTAGATCGTTTGTCTTTGCGGACCTTTTCGCTTCAACCTCGGGACCCAACAGTCCGGAGTGTGTCCAAATACCCTTACGGTTATAGAAGAACCGGGGCATGCATGGAGACAAGGCGTCGGGGTCATAATTGCTTTATCAGACAAGTGCCCAACTAGCTATGTTATATTACATGGTTAGTAAGAAACATCTTCGAGGGAGAATAGTTCTATTAAGGGTTCCTTTCCCTGGGAGGCATGCCCTAAAGTGCATGTCCGGACTGTGAAAATAGCAGAAAAATCATCTGGGGGCAAATAAATAAGTAAGTAATAAATCATCTTTCAAGTCACCGACCGAATATTCTCTTAAGAACGCTAGCTTTCGGCTTCACCCAGTCTGAGGTACACATCCGGCTGACCCGGTAGTAACAATCGCAGAGGTGCTCCCTTTACCTCCTAGCCAAACAATCGGGAACGTAGGGGTAAGCACAGGAGCCAGGCAACCCAGCTTGGCCAAAACTTAAGTCATATCGATGCATATAATGGTGAATAAAAGGTACATGCGGAAGTATGACACATGTGTTGGGCACGAAGCCCGTATAAATAAGCTTCTGTTAAAGAAGCCCCCAAGTATAATGAGTGCTAGGAGCACATCAAGTGTGTGCGAACAATGCGCAAATCAGCGTATCAAAGGTATTGAAAAAAAGTGGGAAGAAGGAGGGGGACAAGAGACAGTGAAAATGTAAAAAGGTGGACGGAGGAGTGAGACGAACTCTGAGTCCGGCGTTAGGCGTAGAATCTTCGGAGACGGGCTGCGTTCCATGGGTTCGGCTCGAGTCGGTTGTCAGATGCGTTACGTAGACGATATGCTCCGCCGGTCAGGACTTGGTCGATGATGAAGGGACCTTCCCACTTGGGCTTAAGTTTGTCCTTTTTCTTGTCCGGCAGGCGTAGAACAAATTCGCCAACATTGTAAGCTTTGGCCCGTACTTCTCTGCTTTGATATCTTTGAGCCTGCTGTTGATAAAATGCGGAACGAGCTTTTGCCACATCCCGCTCCTCCTCTAAGGCGTCCAAACTGTCCTGCCGATCCAGCTCGGCTTCTCTTTCTTCATACATGCGCACGCGAGGTGAGTCATGAATTATATCGCAGGGCAGAACTGCCTCTGCGCCGTACACCATAAAAAATGGTGTGAATCCGGTAGTTCGGTTTGGCGTGGTCCGCAACCCCTAGAGTACGGAGTCGAGCTCCTCTACCCAGTGCGTGTTAGATTCCTTGAGGGACCGCACTAGTCTGGGTTTGATGCCGCTCATGATTAGACCATTTGCTCGCTCGACTTGACCGTTAGTTTGGGGGATAGACTGAAGCGTAGTCGAGCTTGATGCCCATGTTTTTGCACCAGAGTTTAATCTCGTCGGCCATGAAATTCGTGCCGTTATCAGTGATGATGCTGTGGGGGACGCCAAAACGGTGAACTACCCCGGATATGAAGTCTATCACAGGTCCGGATTCTGCCGTTTTAACCGGCTTGGCTTCAATCTATTTGGTGAATTTGTCCACCATGACCAATAAGTATTTATGCTTGTGGGTTCCCCCTTTAAGGGGTCCAACCATGTCAAGCCCCCAGACTGCGAATGGCCAGGTGATGGGTATAGTTTTGAGGGCAGTGGGTGGCATGTGGCTCTAATTAGCAAAGAGCTGGCAACCGACGCATCGTTGGACTAAGTCCTAAGCATCTGCCCGGGCTGTCGGCCAATAAAATCCTGTATGGAAGGCCTTGCCTACAAGGGCCCGGGCTGCAGCATGGTGCCCGATGAGTCCGGCGTGAATTTCAGCCAGGATATTTCGCCCTTCCTCTTCGGAGATACATCTTTGAAGGACTCCGGTTATGCTTTTTTTATAAAGTTCTCCCTCATGGACCTTGTAGGCTTTAGATCGCTGAACTATGCAGCGGGCCTCATTTTGGTCTTCGGGAAGTTCCTGCCTGATTAAGTAGGCTAGAAATGGTTCCGTCCACGGGGCAATTACTGCCATTATTTCGTGGGCTGAAGGTGTTATTTCATTGGCTGAGCCGCCGATTGTGTCAGAGTGGTCTGAGTTAGGTGATGCAGCTGGCTCTGGATTGTTATTTCCGGACTCCTCTTCCCATAATATGGATGGCTTAAAGAGCCATTCCAGGAAGATGTTTGGAGGGACGGCATCGCGTTTTGTGCCGATGCGTGCCAACACGTCTGCTGCCTGGTTATTATCCCGGGCTACGTGGTGGAATTTGAGTCCTTCGAACCGAGCTGACATTTTAGGACGGTGTTGCGGTAAGCTGCCATTTTCGGATCTTTTGCGTCAAAGTATCCATTTACTTGGGATATTGCGAGGTTTGAATCCCCGCGCACCTCTAGGCGCTGAATGCCCATGGAGATTGCCATCCGGAGGCCGTGTAGAAGGGCCTCGTATTCGGCTGCGTTGTTGGAGTCCATGTACATTATTTGAAGTACGTATTGGACTGTGTCTCCAGTTGGGGACGTCAAGACGACGCCAGCCCCCAAGCCAACCAACATTTTGGATCCGTCGAAATGCATGATCCAATTGGAGTACACGCCGTACTCTTTAGGGAGTTTGGCTTCGGTCCATTCGGCGACGAAGTCAGCCAGAACTTGCGACTTCATAGCTCGTCGTGTTTCGTAGGTTATGTCAAATGGTAAGAGCTCAATGGCCCATTTTGCAATCCTGCCCGTTGCATCGCGATTGTTTATAATATCGTTGAGAGGTACTTCGGAGGCCACCGTTATGGAACACTCTTGAAAGTAGTGTCGCAGCTTCCGGGATGCCATGAACACCGCATACGCTATCTTTTGATAATGTGGGTACCGGGTCTTGCATGGAGTTAAGACAGTGGATACGTAGTACACTGGTTTTTGAAGAGAGAATCTGTGCCCTTCTGTTTCTCGTTCGACGACGAGTACCGCGCTGACAACTTGATGTGTTGCTGCGATATATAATAACATAGGTTCGTCCAGGTTGGGCGCGGCTAGGACCGGATTTGTTGCCAGTATGGACTTGATTTCTTCGAGTCCGGCCGTGGCAGCATCCGTCCATTCGAAGTGTTCGGTGCACCGAAGGAGGCGATAGAGGGGCAGAGCCTTTTCTCCCAAATGGGAGATGAAGCGGCTTAGAGCCGCTATTAACCCAGTTAGTTTTTGTATTTTCTTGAGGTCTTTTGGGATATCCAATTGTGACAGAGCTCGGATCTTGGCTGGGTTTGCTTCAATTCCTCTATCGGATACAATGAAGCCCAAAAGCTTTCCGGCTGGTACTCCGAAGACACATTTTTCCGGGTTGAGCTTAATGTCATATGCTCGGAGGTTGTCAAATGTCACCCTCAAGTCGTCTACTAGAGTTTCGACGTGTTTGGTCTTGGCGACCACATCGTCTACGTATGCCTCTACTGTTTTGCCTATCTGGGTAGCCAGACATGTCTGAATCATGTGCTGATATCTTGCGCCGGCATTTTTGAATCCGAAGGGCATTGTGTTGAAGCAGAATGCCCCATATGGAGTAATGAATGCTGTTGCGGCCTGGTCTTTTTCCGCCATCTTGATTTCATGGTATCCGGAGTATGCTTCGAGGAAGCACAATGAATCGTGCCCTGCGGTAGCAACGATGATTTGGTCGATGCGAGGGAGAGGTAAAGGGTCCTTTGGACATGCCTTATTAAGGTCTTTGAAATCGACGCAAATGCGCCAGTATTTGTCCTTTTTTGGTACCATTACTAGGTTGGCTAGCCAGTCCGGATGTTTTATATCTCTAATGAATCCGGCTTCTAAGAGTTTGGCTAGCTCCTCTCCCATTGCCTGTCTTTTGGGTTCGGAAAATCGCCGAAGAGCTTGTTTGACTGGCTTGAATCCTTTTAGGATATTTAGGCTGTGCTCTGCCAGCCTGCGTGGGATTCCTGGCATGTCTGAAGGGTGCCAGGCAAAAATGTCCCAATTTTCCCGAAGGAATTCTCGTAGTGCGGCTTCTACATCAGGATTTAATTGTGCCCCAATGGATGCCGTCTTTGTGGGGTCCGTTGGATGGACCTGAAATTTGACTATTTCATCTGCTGGTTTAAAAGAGGTGGACTTGGACCTCTTATCAAATATCACATCGTCCCTATCCACCATGGAGCGCAGCGCAGTTAGTTCCTCTGCCGCTAGGGCTTCGGATAATGCCTCTAGGGCCAGTGCGGCTGTCTTATTTTCAGCGTGGAGTGCTGTATCTGGATCATTGGCGAGAGTGATTATTCCATTGGGTCTGGGCATTTTGAGCTTCATGTACCCGTAATGGGGTATAGCTTGGAAGATTGTGAATGCCTCTCACCCTAACAAGGCGTGATATCCGCTGCCGAATGGGGCCTCTTGGAACATGACCTCTTCGGACCTGTAATTGTCCGGCGAGCCGAACACAACATCTAGTGTGATTTTTCCTGTGCAGCGTACTTCTCGACTAGGGATTATTCCCCTGAAGGTTGTGCTGCTCCGCTCGATGCGGCTCCAGTCAATTTCCATTTTTTGCAGGGTTTCTTCGTAGATGAGGTTTAATCCGCTGCCGCCATCCATGAGTACCTTGGTAAGACGAAACCCGTCCACTATCGGACCGAGGACCAATGCGGCTGGTGCTCTAGCTGTTCGAAATTTAGGTTCATCGCTGGCATTGAAGGTGATAGCCGTGTCACTCCATGGATTTGTTGTTGCTACTTGGTAGACTTCGGCGAGGCTGCAGATTGTTCGTTTCCGCATGTTATTTGATGCGAAAGACGGCCATGACATTGTAAGCCGGTGCGAGAGACCGTTGAGTAACGACGGCCACCTATGCCAAAAAAAGTTTGCGTGCCTCCTTCTCCACGGTATAATATCACTTTTTATCATAAATAATTGCCCTGCATAACCAATATTGCATAAGAAGGCAAAGATTAACTTGTTCTTTGATAAAAACAACATGTGCTGATAAAACAAACTTGGATGGATATCACCTGATTTGTTTGGACGACGGATGATCCGTTTATCGCGACAGAGATGGCTCCGCCAGACTCAATATAGTTCCGGCGGCTCAGGCATACCGACGACTTAATATAACCCCGACGGCTCAGACAGACCGGCGACTTAATATAACCACGGCAACTCAAAGTGGCAAGGGCGGCTCAACGCGGCTTCGGCGGGTTATGGCAGCGGCCAGCTATTTGTCATGAGGTTGTAGTGGTGGCTGAAACAGGTGGCAACTTGCCGCGGGGCCGCTTCAGGAACGGTACAAAACCGGCAGACCGATGCATTGGCCTAACGCGAGGACGGCTCGTAGCTGCTGCAGAATTGACCTGGCAAGGCAAGCTGGCAGCCCGGAGTGGCAGAGGAATCGAGTCCGTGACCTCGTCCACTTCCTGTTGTTAACTCCTTCAATGACCCGGATCTGGCGGCGGCCTCCATGTTAGTAACCATCAATTAGTACTCATGTAAATCCACTGCGTCTTCTACTCATGTGATTTTCACGTGATTCTCATGGAGAGCAACCAGTACTGTATTATGAGTACTACTAGCCCTAAGATCGTTTCACGATGACTGCTTTTCTGTACTATTTAGCAGTATAACCAAAAGAATGATCTGGGTGTACGACTTGCAATGCTTGACTCCTGTGCATGGTGACATTTGTGCTCAATATTTTGCCACCACGGGGCTGTTCCAAGGACAGCAGGTGCAGTGGTCCGCCGCAGGACCCGTTGTCATCCTAGGCACATGCGGACCGCGTTACGTCGGAATTGGCTGTGCGATCGCAGTCTGGCTATGTGTATAGCGATTGTACGATGAAAATTACGTGTTCCTCTTCCTCCGACTGAGAGCCTCTTAAGCTAGCAACTTTTTAACAAATCGCAGGAGGTGATGCTCAGACGAAAATCGATCTGTTGTCGATCTCGATGGATTGCAGATCATAGCGGCAGTACACAGACGCAACCCTAAATCTCCTTCATCTCAAATCTCATATGTCGTCTTGGCTGTTTGCCACAGAGACGATGTGGATTCTTTCAAGCCGGTTCTTCTTCATCTGGAAAGCTGCGAACTTCTCAAACCCTGATGTCGGTGTCAAAACCGGCGGATCTCGGGTAGGGGGTCCGGAACTGTGCGTCTAGGCGGATGGTAACAGGAGATAAGGGACACGATGTTTTACCCAGGTTCGGGACCTCTTGATGGAGGTAAAACCCTACGTCTTGCTTGATTAATATTGATGATGTGTGTTACAAGAGTAGATCTACCACGAGATCAAGGAGGCTAAACCCTAGGAGCTAGCCTATGGTATGATTGTTATTCTTCCTATGGACTAAAGCCATCCGGTTTATATAGACACCGGAGAGGGCTAGGGTTACACAAAGTCGGTTACAATGGTAGGAGATCTACATATCCGTATTGCCAAGCTTGCCTTCCACGCCAAGGAAAGTCCCATCCGGACACGGGACGAAGTCTTCAATCTTGTATCTTCATAATCTTGGAGTCCGGCCGACCATGATAGTTCGGCTATCCGGACACCCCTAGTCCGGAACTCCCTCACCTGACGATCAACTGGCTTAAGAGGCGATCAGCCGGCAGACGTGGCGACCCAGCGGCCCGGCGCGGTAGCAGCGGCTCAATGTACCATGGCGGGTCATCATGGAGGCGACTTGAGGTATACTACGACTTGGAGGTGAGGTAACAGGGCCGGTCTGAGGGTGAGTCCGTGATGGTCAAAGCAGTGACTATGAGGCAAGTTGAGGTGGCCGACAAAACGTCATCAGTAAGGCGAGGTGGCCCGCGGTGGCTTGAGGCCGAGGTGACTTAGCGAGGGCAAGACCAGTGGCTCGAAGCAGATCAAAGGCGGCCGTGCGGTCATACCATCATGGGCTGAGTGAGGCTGCTCCGGCGGGTCAACATGGTGCGGCCGGCTTGAGGCATGCTGAGGTGTAGAGCCGGCGAGGTGCAGCGGAATCAGCGGCTGGTTGGAGGGGCACCGGTACGGCGGGGCCGCGGCCGAGCAGCAGTTGGAGGCGTACCTAGCGACCCGGCTCAGGGATGAAGACGGAGTCATGACCGATTCTTGCTTTCTGCCGTCATCTTCGCTTTAGGATTTTTTTTCTTCATAACTCTTGAATTGGCCTGCTGTAGTTTTCCTGTGTACACGTGCACCAATCGGAGTTGGACAAAAAGATCAATCCGGCTTCAGATGACGTAGCGGAAGATGCACTCGTACTCGAAATCCTTGGATGCAAAGAAACAATGCTCCGATTTGTAATTCTTGACTGGATGGTCTGATTAGGACTTGGCTTTGTGCCTGTTGGCGACTTGTATTCATCTGACCCGGTGGATTTCACGCTGAATAAACTGAGATTTTACCATGTTAAACCTCAGAATTTTCTCTGGCAATCTTCTCGAAACCCTAGGAAAGATCCCTTCAAGAACTCAACACCACTGTACGCAAGCCCCATGGTGGGCGCCAACTGTCGTGGAATTGTCACGACAGATGCCCTTAGTGTGAGGACTTAGTCGCGAGGCCAACGCATCCATGTGGTAGCTTGAGAGAGGTTGGGCGGAATCAAGAGACGTAACACAAGACAAGGATTTAGACAGCTTCGGGCCCCGGGAAACGTCATACGGTAATAACCCTACATGTTGTTTGTGGCTAGATCTCATTATGCTCAACAGGGAGACGCCGCATAAGCCGGCTCCCCTTTTGTTGTTTCTAGCCCTAGAGATTGTTTTCTTGTTCCCTCTTTGGGGAGCCCTGCTCCTCCTTATATAAGTTAGAGGGGTGGGTTACATGTGGAGTCCTAGTAGGACTAGGACTAGTCTATCTTCTCTTACAAGTTAAATACAAGTCCGGGTCTTGCTTCCTTCCTCTTAAGCCGGCCTACCATAACGTAAGCCGGCCTTCTGGGCCTTGAGCCTCTTGGGCCTATCGGTCTTGTCGCTCCTATGATCCGCTTGCGAAGTCACCCATAAGTCGCCAAGTTTGCGCGGGTCACTTGTGAGTCGTCCAGTCAGGGCGGGTCATTAATGAGTCGGCAAGTCCGGCCGGGTTATAGATCTGGCCGGGTCATACCGCGGGGTATATCCCCGACACGTTGAGTCTTTAAGGATTTGAGAACACTTGATGTATGTCTTGCCGTGCTTATCTGTGGTGACAATGGGATATTCACGTGATCCACTTGATGTATGTTTTGGTGATCAACTTGCGGGTTCAGTGACCTTGTGAACTTATGCATAGGGGTTGGCACACGTTTTCGTCTTGACTCTCCGGTAGATACTTTGGGGCACTCTTTGAAGTACTTTGTGTTGGTTGAATAGATGAATCTGAGATTGTGTGATGCATATCGTATAATCATGCCCACGGATACTTGAGGTGACAATGGAGTATCTAGGTGACATTAGGGTTTTGGTTGATTTGTGTCTTAAGGTGTTTTCTAGTATGAACTCTATGATAGATTGAACGGAAAGAATAGCTTCATGTTATTTTACTACGGACTCTTGAATAGATAGAACAGAAAGGATAAGTTTGAGGTGGTTTCGTACCCAACCATAATCTCTTCGTTTGTTCTATGCTATTAGTGGCTTTGGAGTGACTCTTTGTTGCATGTTGATGGATAGTTATATGATCCAAGTATGTTCTTATTGTTGAGAGAAATTGCACTAGTGAAAGTATGAATCTTAGGCCTTGTTTCCTACCATTGCAATACCGTTTATGCTCACTTTTATCATTAGTTACCTTGCAGTTTTTATAATTTCAGATTACAAATACCCATATCTACTATCCATACTGCACTTGTATCACCATCTCTTCGCCGAACTAGTGCACCTATACAGTTTACCATTGTATTGGGTGTGTTGGGGACACAAGATACTCTTTGTTATTTGGTTGCATGGTTGCTTGAGAGAGACCATCTTTATCCTACGCCTCCTACAGATTGATAAACCTTAGGTCATCCACTTGAGGGAAATTTGCTATTGTCCTACAAACCTCTGCACTTGGAGGCCCAACAACGTCTACAAGAAGAAGGTTGTGTAGTAGACATCAAGCTCTTTTCTGGCGCCGTTGCCGGGAGGTGAGTGCTTGAAGGTATACCTTTAGATCTTGCAATCAAATCTTTTTGTTTCTTGTTTTATCACTAGTTTAGTTTATAAAAGAAAACTACAAAAAAATGGAATTGAGTTTGCCTTATATGCTTCATATTTTTAATATCTTTCGTGAGAATGATGGGAAGGAAAATTGTGCTCAAGTGCTAGAAGAAGAAATCTATAAAATGTTTGGCACTAAATCTTTGTATGATGAGCATGATTGCAATGTTGATAGTATGAATTCTTTGAATACCCATGATGCTAATGATATGCAAAGGCACAAGCTTGGGGATGCTATGTTTGATGAAGATGATATGTTTAGTCCACCAAGTTTTGATGAGAATATTTATTATGATGAAAGCATGCCTCCTATTTATGATGATTATATTGATGAAAGTGGATTTGGAGAGTTCATGACTTTATTTAGTGATGAATCCACTATTTCGGAAGAGGTTCCAATTAATTTTGAGAAGAAAGTTGCTATCTATGATGATTATTGTGATGACTTGTATGCTATTAAGAATAATGATAACCATGAAACTTGTCATCATGATTTTAGTTTTCCATTGGATTACGCTTCACATGATATTTATTTTGTTGAGTTTGCTCCCACTACAATTGATGAGAATAAATTTGCTTATGTGGAGAGTAGTAAATTTTCTATGCAAGTAGATCATGAAAAGAATGCTTTAGGTTCTGGTTATATTGTTGAATTCATTCATGATTCTACTGAAAATTATTATGAGGGAGGAACATATGCTTGTAGGAATTGCAATAATATCAAGTTTCCTCTCTATGTGTTGAAAATCTTGAAGTTATGCTTGTTTTGCCTTCCTATGCTAGTTGATTATTGTTCCCATAAGTCGTTTGCTCACAAAATCCCTATGCATAGGAAGTGGGTTAGACTTAAATTTCCTAGTCATATTCTTCATGATGCTCCCGTTATGTTTCAATTCTTATCTTTTATGTGAGAATCATTTAAATCATCATGCCTAGCTAGGGGTGTTAAACGATAGCGCTTGTTGGGAGGCAACCCAAACTTATTTTTGTTCCTTGCTTTTGTTCATGTTTAGTAATAAATAATTCATCTAGCCTTTGTTTAGATGTGTTTTTATGTTTTAATTAGTGTTTGTGCCAAGTAGAACCTTTGGGAAGACTTGGGTGAAGTCTTTATGATCTTGCTGTAAAAAATAGAAACTTTAGCGCTCACGAGATTAGCTGCGACTGTTTACTGGAGAGTGCTTTTGGGTTGATTCTTTTTGAAGATGATTAATAGACACATTCCTCAGGTCCGCCAATTTATTTTAGAAGTTTTTGAGTTCCAAAAGTATACATTTGATACAGATTACTACAGATTGTTCTGTTTTTGACAGATTCTGTTTTCATTGTGTTGTTTGCTTATTTTGATGAATCTATGAGTAGTAGCGGAGGGTATGAACCGTAGAGAAGTTGTAATACAGTAGATATTACACCAATATGAATTTAGAATGAGTTCACAACAGTACCTAATTGGTGGTTTTATTTTCTTATACTAACGGAGCTTACGAGTTTTGTGTTGAGTTTTGTGTTGTGAAGTTTTCAAGTTTTGGGTAAAGATTCGATGGACTATGGAATAAGGAGTGGCAAGAGCCTAAGCTTGGGGATGACCAAGGCACCCCAAGGTAATATTCAAGGACAACCAAGAGCCTAAGCTTGGGGATGCCCCGGATGGCATACCCTCTTTCGTCTTCGTTCATCGGTAACTTTTCATGGAGCTATATTTTTATTCACCACATGATATGTGTTTTGCTTGGAGCATCATTTTATTTTGTTAGTATTTTCTTGATGTTATTTAGAATAATGTCTTGCATCTTTATTTTCAATAAAAATATCAAGGATAGCCTTTAGCATGCTTATTTTGCTAGTATACATGTTGTTGTTTGAAAACAGAAAGTTTACCGCTGTTGCAAAAATTCCCTAGAAAAGTCACAGAATGATATAACGTTGAAACTTTTTTCATATTAAGATCTGATAAATCTTATACAGTGTAGTATTTTTCTCATAATATTTCGAGTTAGGGAAGTATGATGAATCTTGCATTCTTTACAGACTATACTGTTTTGGCAGATTGCTGTTATGTTTGCATAGTTTGCATATGTTTGCTTGTTTAATGATTCTATTTGAGGATAGGAGTATTAAATATGCAGAGACATTTAGTATGCAATGTTGAATAATAATTTTAGTGATTTGTTACAGTAGAAAATGATAAGGTTTTTGCATTGGTTTATACTAACTTATCTCACGAGTTCTTGTTGAGTTTGGTGTGGATGAAGCTTTGGAGATTTAGGAAACCGAGATATAAAAGGAATTAAGGAGACACAAAAGCTCAAGCTTGGGGATGCCCGAGTCACCCCAAGATAATATTTCAAGAAGACTCAGGCATCAAAGCTTGGGGATGCCCCGGTAGGAATCCCACCTTTCTTCTTCAACAATTATCGGTTTGTATCGGTTGAACCTAAGTTTTTGCTTCTTCACATGAGTCGTTCTATCCTTGCAATGCCATTTTATTTTGTTTTGCTTGCTGTTTGAATAAAATACCAAGATCTGAAATTCTTAAATGTTAGAGAGTCTTCACATAGCTACATAATTATTTAACTACTCATTGATCTTCACTTATATCTTTTTGGAGTAGTTTGTCATTTACTCGTGTGCTTCACTTATATCCTATGAGTAAATGGTTGAATGAGTTGAATATCTTAAATCTAAAATTATATATGTTTCATATGCTTACCCCATTGGGAGTAATGACTTCACATCTAAGAAGTAGAGGTGGCAAATTTATTGAAGGTTAGCAAAAATTGTATTGGTCACTTGAACAATTCATGAAATAATATTAAAGGAAGAGATATTTCACATATAAATATACTATCTTAGACATCTTCTATGATTGTGAGCCCCATTAATTATATTCAAACCTGAGCAAATTAGTTGAAATTGGACAAGGGAGACAACGTAATGAGTTATGCTTGGGTATATTTGTATAGAAGTTATATTGGTATAGATCCTCCAACATGTGGTGCTTGCTTTTTAGAATCCTTTGCTAGCCAAAATATCTGTACTAAGCGGGAATACTGCTTGTGCATCCAAATCCCTTGAACCAAGTTTCTTCCATGAGTGTCCACCATATCTACCTATTTGCGGTATTTACCTGCCGTTCCAAGTAAATTTGCATGTGCCAAACTCTAAACCTTCAAATAATAATCTGTTTTGTATGCCCGGATCACTCATGTAGTGACTAGGGGCTGTCAGTATCTTCCATGCTAGGTGGGTTATTCTCACGATGAGTGGACTCCGCTCATCATTCACGAGAAAAATGGCTGGTAACTGGGATGCCCAGTCCCATGATCAAAAGATCAAAATCAAATCAAAATAATTGCAAACAAAAACTCCCCCAGGATTGATGTTAGTTGGAGGCACCCGTTGTTTCAGGCAAGCCATGGATTGATGATTGTTGGTGGAGGGGGAGTAAAAACTTTACCATTCTATTTGGGAACCGCCTATAATGTATGTAGTATGGAAGATATTGGGAACTCTTGGTTGTTATGTTGACAATGAAAGCATACCTCTCAAAATTATTTTCATCTCTATTTCAAAATCGAGCTCTGGCACCTCTGCAAATCCCTGTTTCCCTCTGCGAAGGGCCTATCTTTTACTTTTATGCAAGAGTCAGTAGTATTCCTTCTCATTCCTACCTACTCTTTAGTTGGCAAGCATCGTGTGTTGGGGAAAGATCTAAGCATATATGGCCATGCAAATATATTTGATCATGAATTATTATTGTTGACAATTATCTATATGATAAGTGAGTTGGGAGGCGAAACACTAAGCCCCTATCTTTCTCTGTGTTCGATGGATGATATTTGTTCTAAGAATATGCTTTGAGTGGTAGCAATCATGGAAGACTATATGATAGTTGAGTATGCGGAGTTTGCTAAGTCAAAGCTCTGATATAGACCCTTCCTGAAAATAAGATGAATTGCAATTGTTTGATGACTCAGAATGAAGTTTGCTAGTTTTCAAGAAAGTTTATGGTCTATGCTTTAACATGTGAATAGCTTGTTACTTGATCATGAAAAGTTTTATGAGATGAGCTACTATTATGACATATAATCATGCTAGAAAAGGTGATTGAAATTATCATTGATCAAACTTGTGCACCTGCTAGCATTCACACTTCATAACTTCTTTCTTTTATCATTTACCTACTCGAGGACGAGCAGGAATTAAGCTTGGGGATGCTGATACGTCTCCAACGTATCTATAATTTATGAAGCATTCATGCTATTTTATTATCTGTTTAGAATGTTTATGGGCTTTATTATACACTTTTATATTAATTTTGGGACTAACCTATTAACTGGAGGCCCAACCCATATTGTTGTATTCTTGCCTATTTCAGTGTTTCGAAGAAAAGGAATATCAAACAGAGTCCAAACGGAATGAGACCTTCGGCAACGTTATTTTTGGAACGGATGTGATCCAGGAGACTTAGAGTTGAAGTCAAGGAAGCTTTGAGGTGGCCACGAGGGTGGGGGGCACGCCCCTCCCTACTAGGCGCGCCCCTCGAGCGTCCCCCGACCGACTTCTTTCACCTATATACCCTAAAACCTTCGAAGACGAAGATAGATCGAGAGTTCCGCCACCGGAAGCCTCTGTAGCCACGAAAAACCTCTTGGGAGCCCTTTCCGGCACCCTGCCGGAAGGGGAACCCATCATCGGTGGCCATCTTCGTCATCCCGGCGCTCTCCATGACAAGGAGGGAGTAGTTCACCCTCGGGGCTGAGGGTATGTACCAGTAGCTATGTGTTTGGTCTCTCTCTCTCTCGTGTTCTTGAGGTGATACGATCTTTATGTATCGCGAGCTTTGCTATTATAGTTGGATCTTATGATGTTTCTCCCCCTCTACTCTCTTGTAATGTATTGAGTTTTCCCTTTGAAGTTATCTTGTCGGATTGAGTCTTTAAGGATTTGAGAACACTTGATGTATGTCTTTCCATGATTATTTGTGGTGACAATGGGATATTCACGTGATCCACTTGATGTATGTTTTGGTGATCAACTTGCGGGTTCACTGGCCTTGTGAACTTATGCATAGGGGTTGGCACACATTTTCGTCTTGACTCTCCGGTAGAAACTTTGGGGCACTCTTTGAAGTATTTTGTGTTGGTTGAATAGATGAATCTGAGATTGTGTGATGCATATTATATAATCATGCCCACAGATACTTGAGGTGACAATGGAGTATCTAGGTGACATTAGGGTTTTGGTTGATTTGTGTCTTAAGGTGTTATTCTAGTATGAACTCTATGATATATTGAATGAAAATAATAGCTTCATGTTATTTTACTACGGACTCTTGAATAGATAGAACAGAAAGGATAACTTTGAGGTGGTTTCGTACCCTACCATAATCTCTTCGTTTGTGCTCCGCTATTAGTGGCTTTGGAGTGACTCTTTGTTGCATGTTGAGGGATAGTTATATGATCCAAGTATGTTATTATTGTTGAGAGAACTTGCACTAGTGAAAGTATGAACCTTAGGCCTTGTTTCCTACCATTGCAATACCGTTTATGCTCACTTTTATCATTAGTTACCTTGCTGTTTTTATAATTTGAGATTACAAATACCCATATCTACTATCCATATTGCACTTGTACCACCATCTCTTCGCCGAACTAGTGCACCTATACAATTTACCATTGTATTGGGTGTGTTGGGGACACAAGAGACCCTTTGTTATTTGGTTGCAGGGTTGCTTGAGAGAGACCATCTTCATCCTACGCCTCCCACGGATTGATAAACCGTAGGTCATCCACTTGAGGGAAATTTGCTACTGTCCTACAGACCTCTGCACTTGGAGGCCCAACAACGTCTATAAGAAGAAGGTTGTGTAGTAGACATCAACCCACACACCGAGCTTCAGGCGATGACGGAGAGGAACGCGCGGAATCGTGTGAGGAGCAGGAGGCGGAGCGGCAGAGAGCGGCTGCCGCCAAGGCGGTGCAGGAGGAGGCGGACGAGGCCGCGAGGGCGCAGGTAGACGCCGTGGCCAATGCCTAGGTGGACGCCACGGTCGCAGCGCAGGCGGGGCAGGCCTCACGCGGCCAACCCCTGCAGGTCGTCATCCCCCTACGTGCCGTGGCGCGAGCGCCGGAATACTCGATGGTGCCGCCTGAAGGAGTCGGCGGCGAACATCCGGTCATGGAGAGTGTCGGTGTCAAAAACGGCGGATCTCGGGTAGGGGGTCCCGAACTGTGCGTCTAGGCGGATAGTAACAGGAGACAAGGGACACGATGTTTTTACCCAGGTTCGGGCCCTCTCGATGGAGGTAAAACCCTACTCCTGCTTGATTAATATTGATGATATGGGTAGTACAAGAGTTGATCTACCACGAGATCAGAGAGGCTAAACCCTAGAAGCTAGCCTATGGTATGATTGTTGTTCGTCCTACGGACTAAAAGTCTCCGGTTTATATAGACACTGGAGAGGGCTAGGGTTACATAGAGTCGGTTACAATGGGAGGAGATCTTCATATCGTATCGCCAAGCTTGCCTTCCATGCCAAGGAAAGTCCCATCCGGACACGAGACAAAGTCTTCAATCTTGTATCTTCATAGTCCGGGAGTCCGACCAAAGGTCATAGTCCGGCCATCCGGACACCCCCTAATCCGGGACTCCCTCAGTAGCCCCTGAACCAGGCTTCAATGATGATGAGTCCGGCGCGCAGATTGTCTTCGGCATTGCAAGGAGGGTTCCACATACCTCCATAGATTCCAAGGATAGTGTCCGGCTCTGCAAAAATAAGTTCCACATACCTCCATAGAGAGAATAATTTCTACACAAATCTAATGTGCTGACGTATTCCGCAGCGTGACATCACGCCACGGTCAAGCCTTTATTCGAATCGTTTTACTATTCCACCTCAGCGTGTTTAGCGAGGCGGTTTCCTTGGCACGTCTTGTCAAAGCAGAGATCGTGTCCCCTTATTCCGGGATTCTCAGCAATACAGGCGTGGGTAACCCAACCGCGCCATTAACCGCGGCGCTAGGGAGATAAGTGAGTTTCATTAGGCCGGTGGGGGCTCGTAGTTTCGGCCTCCCATATAAGGGGTTACAAATCTACCCTTTCCATTTACGCCTTCTTCCTCCTTTTCTCATCCGTCCCTGCGTGCTCGAGTTCCAACGCCCAAGCCCGCACTTCCCACCTCAACCTTCTCCAATCATGTCCGGAGCGGGAGGTATATGGATGGCCTCCTCCGTCACGGAGGGGCAAATCAAAAAGCTGAGGACGGCCGGATACCCGTTTGACGACATCGCGCACCGGCTTCCAGAGGTGGGGCAACTCATCCCCACCCCCAGGCCCCATGAGAGGGTTGTTTTTCTTCCCCATTTCCTCCGCGGACTGGGTTTTCCTCTTCACCCGTTCGTCCGGGGTCTCATGTTCTACTATGGCCTGGACTTCCACGATCTGGCCCCGAACTTCATCCTCATCATCTCGACGTTTATTGTCGTGTGCGAGGCCTTCCTCTGCATCCAGCCCCACTTCGGCTTATGACTGAAGACTTTTAATGTCAAGCCGAAAGTAGTGGGCGGCCGCCAAGCAGAGTGCGGAGGTGCCATGGTGGGCCGGATGGCCAACGTCCTATGGCTCGAGGGCTCCTTTGTGGAGACAATAAAAGGGTGGCAATTGGGGTGGTTCTACATCACCGAGCCGCGCGACCCCAAATGGGAAGCGGCACCCGAATTCCGATCTGGCTTTCCCACACGGCTCACCTCCTGGAAAGAGATGGGCCTAACATGGGGAGATTCGGAAGAGCTGACCGGACTCCAAACCTGCGTCAAAAAGCTGGTGAGCAAGAATCTCAAGCTCGTCAACGTAGTCCAGGTCATGCTTATCTGCCGGGTCCTCCCATGCCAACAACGGGCCTTCAAATTGTGAGAGTTTGATCCGGCACAGCACCAAACCTTGAGCGGGCTCTTCGACACCACGTACGAAGATGCCTGGAAGGTGCTGTTCAAGGGCGCCGAGGCCCCCGCATCCGCTACCGAGGATCGCGGATTCAGCTCGTGGCGCCAGGCCAACGAGGTAAGCTATTCTACCCTTTACGGGACTCTTGTCTTTCATAGTCTGACTCTATGCGGGATCTAAAGTCCCCTACCTTTCACAGGACTGGCTGAAGAAGTCCGGGCAGGTTATCTGTCCGGCTCCCCTACCAGAAGACCTAGTGGACGCCGATTGACGGGGCTGCTGGTTCCGGCACCTCACATGGTGCCGGAGAAGAAGGCCAAGAAGAAGGCCACGGGGACTCGAAAGAGCTCCCGACGCCTGGTGGTGTCGGATACATCGCCCGACAACCCCGAAGCACCCTCCGCCTCTGAAGACGAGGAGGAGGAAGAAGAAGAAGCATCTTCCCCTCCAACAGGGGGAGGAAACAAAAGAAAGGCCGCCCCAACTGGGGAGGCCAGAGGGTCCAAGAAGGGGAAGACCCTTCTGCCGGACCACTCCTCCGATGCCGAAGACGGCGGGGAGGAATGGCCATCCAGGGTCAAGCCCCTGGCAAAATCGTAAGTGTCTGGCTACCCGAATGACTTATGGCGCTCCTCTATTATTCGACAGCTTCTGACGCTGAATTTAATTATGCAGTCCGCCCAGAGCTCAGCTTGGCGATTCGTCGAGCGGCTCCCTGAATTCGTCAGATGTGAACAGCGCTTCACTTCTGACGGCCTCCTCCCCGCTCCCTGCGGACAACGCCGAGGTGGAGTCCCAAAAGGGACCAAACCAGGAGGAGGTGGTCCTGGAGGCGCCTCAGGCGACCTCCCGGACTCCAGGCCCAAAGGGGGTAAAGCCCCAGAGGGATCTAAGTCCGGCCCCGGGCCAGACACTACTCCGGAACCATCAATGGTTCCAGAGTCCGACAGGCGGCGCCTTCATAAGAAGGGCAAGCCTACAACGCCGACGACCTCCATCCATCCGGAGGCGCCGGACAATTTGTTGGAGGTGCTTAACGGCGCCTCCATCGACGAGGAACACCGCACTGTTATGAGTGCAGTGATTCAGAAGGTTCAGTCCGCCAAGAGCGGGCTGACAGAAGCCTGTACAAGTCTGTTAACAGGCTTTGAGGTATGTGTTCAAAACATATAAAAATGTTAGCGCATAGACAGTCGCCCCTGATGCTCAGTTTGGCGTTCGGAAAGAAAAGCCGAGCTGAGGATCTAAAAAGATATACGCAGGAGTCTAATAAAAATATGTCAATATGGGAATGCAGGCTGTGCTGCTGACCTCTGCTGCACTGACTGCGGAGGTCAATGCATTGAAGGAGAGCCTCGAGCGGTCCGAGAGCGAGCTCGGCCATGCCAACAAGCAGCTCGAGGACAAGGAGGGTATGTAGTACCGCATGTAAATGTATATAGAAATACTTGGTTGCAAATAATGACAGGTCCAACGTGAATGTTGCAGGGGCCACGGCCAAGGTGGCGACCCTGAAGGAGGCAGTCTCCAAGGCCAAAAACAGTGCGGCCTTGGAGCGCACCGAGCGAGAGAAGCAGGAGGTGCGGGTGGCGGAGGTGCGGCAAGAGCTCCAGCTCTCGTGGAAAAACACGAGAGTTTGGAGCGTGACTCGAAGACTCGGGAGTCCGAGCTCGCCTTGGCTCTTGAGCGTGCCAAGACCGCTAAGGCCGAAGCCCAGAAGGCCCTCCAGGAGATCGAGGCGATGAAGAAGATAGCGGCGGGTAAGGCATTCTTTATGCAAAGCAAGAACATAAAAGTAAATTATCTGTTACTTACCCGAATCCGGAGCTCTCCAGGAGCGTTCGCCGATCTGCCCCGTAGTGTGTCTGATGCTGCTGCGTTCTACCGAGCCGAGGAGGGGAGCTCAACGGAAAAGGTGTTCTGGTCTCAGTATGCTGAGGCTGAACATCCGGTGCCCCCGAGCGATCAGCTGAAGCAGCTGGTCGAGCTCCACAAGGTGGCCGAACAGGCCATGAAGGGCCTCATAGTTCGCCTATGGCCTAGGGAAGCCATGCCCAGGAGCTACTTCGGTCTGGTGCAGCTGGTGGACGCGTGTCCGTGGATTGAGGTCATCAAGCGCTCCGTCTATATTGAAGGTGCCCGTCAGGCCCTCGCCCGTGCTAAAGTGCACTGGGGCAAGCTGGACGTGGAGAAGCTTTTGACTGACGCGCCACCGCCGGGCAAGGAGTATCGCACGCCCGAGATGTATTATAAGGGCGTCTTGAAGGGTGCCCGCCTTATAGCGGGTGAATGCTCCAAAGATGTAATTTTTGAGTAGACTCGCATCTGTTATCCTATACGCTGAAAACTTTGTTCATATGCGTTAAGCAACGCTTTGTTAATTTAAAATATTACCTTCTGTGTGGCCATTTATCAAATCTAAGAGATGCAAGTCGTCGGCTTCTACCCCCATGCCACGAGTGCTGGGGTGTTCGGGATAAACCTGAGTGCTCTTTTTCCCATTCTTGGGTCCATCTAGGGAGGCGCTCAGCACAACGAACCAGGCCATCGGACTTATAATGCTTTATCACTCTCACTTAGCCATAGAATTCTATAATTTTAAATTTCAGCGAAGCCCCTAGTATTCGGAAGACCGAGTTCGGGGCGCTATCCACGCCTAGGCCGGATAAGTCCGGCTCCTCGCTGTAAGCGGCATAAGTCTTTAAGGACTCAAAAAACCTCGCGAACAGTGACCGGTCTCTCGCACTATCATGACGGTCAGTTTTAGCTTTCTCTAGTGAGGTGTTAACCCAGCTCAACTGGGACACAATCGCAGTAGTTCTCCCAGCGCTACCTTAGCCAACATTGCGGAACGTAAGGTACCAAAACATGAGAGCCGGGCAAACCCAACTATTGACCCAAGACATGATTCAGAGCCGATGCATATAGTGCTATAAGTTCGGGGTGCCGCACTCGTGAGAGTGTTCGGTCTTCTCACACCATGTTATGGGGTGCTTAAGCCCCTGGTGTATTGGCCGTACCAAAGTGTACGATTGCATAATGTCATGACTGAACATATTTGTATAAAAAATAGATGAATACAATAATAGATAAGAGCTATGTATTGTTTATTAAAAAAGGGCTGCTATGAAAGCAGAACGATACAAATAGTGCGATAAGCAAGAGATGGGATTATTTGACATGTCCCCCTCCAGGGGCAAGCTGCGGGACTTTAAGTAAAAACAGGTATTTAAGTCGTTATAGAGACCACCTGGACATTTGACGCGGCTTGTTCTTGCCCTGGTTGTTGCATCGTGTGTTCGGTGAGTGTATTGCCGAAGAGGCCCTCCGATTGGTTGAGTCCTGAAAGTATATAAAAAAGAAACGGCAGAATCGGGAGCCCCTAAGTGCGGTTGAGCCGCATTCTGGGCGTGCCGTAGTTGTGCCCCCCCTTATGCCCATGGTACTTTCAAAGCGTAATTATGTACGCGTGGTACCGATATCACTGTCTGGCGAGGGCTGGGGTTGGGGCCGCACTGCTATGCTTGCTCGGAACGTGCCAGCCGGCTTTGTTGTAGGTTACTTTGGGCGCCTTGACGTTGTCCGGACGTTTAACACCCGGATTGGAGAATTGCCTTGAGAGGCTGCTCTGTACTTCCGCCACCAGGGCCGCCATGTGCTCCTCCGTTCGCAGAGAGCGTTCGGTGTTTCCATTTACTGTGATGACTCCGCGAGGGCCTGGCATCTTGAGCTTGAGATATGCGTAGTGCGGCACCGCATTGAATTTTGCAAATGCGGTTCTTCCGAGCAGGGCGTGATAGCCACTGCGGAAGGGGACTATGTCGAAGATTAACTCTTCGCTTTGGAAATTATCCGGGGATCCGAAAACCACTTCGAGTGTAACCGAGCCTGTACAGCTGGCTTCTACACCTGGTATGACGCCTTTAAAGGTTGTCTTTGTGGGTTTAATCCTTGAGGGATCTATACCCATTTTTCGCACTGTATCCTGATAAAGCAGGTTCAGGCTGCTGCCGCCGTCCATTAGAACTCTGGTGAGGTGAAATCCATCAATGATTGGGTCTAGGACCAACGCGGCGAATCCGCCGTGACGGATGCTAGTGGGGTGGTCCCTTCGATCAAAAGTGATTGGGCAGGGGGACCATGGGTTGAACTTTGGGGCGACTGGCTCCAACGCATCGACGTCCTTGAGAGCACGCTTCCGCTCCCTTTTGGGGATGTGGGTTGCGTATATCATGTTCACCGTCCGCACTTGCGGGGGGAATCCCTTTTGTCCTCCATTGTTCGGCGGCCGGGGCTCCTCCTCCTCATCGCTACACAGCCCATTGTCTCTGGTTTCGGCACTTAACTTGCTTGCCTGCTTGAACACCCAACAGTCCCTGTTGGTGTGGTTAGCTGGTTGTTCGGGGGTGCCATGTATCTGGCACGCGCGATCGAGTATCCGGTCTAAGCTGGATGGGCCCGGAGGGTTTCTTTTGAATGGCTTCTTCCGTTGACCGGGTTTAGAGCCTCTGAATCCGGCATTGACTGCCTTATCCTCAGTATTGTCGCCGTTAATGCGGCGCTTGTGCTTGTTGCGACGTGACCTGCCATTGTTGTCCTTGGTATCCGAATTGCCAGGGCTCTTGGTTATGTTATTGCTACGAGCTAGCCAGCTGTCTTCGCCCGCGCAGAAGCGGGTCATGAGTGTCATGAGGGCAGCCATAGATTTCGGCTTTTCCTATCCTAGGTGCCGGGCAAGCCATTCGTCTAGGATGTTGTGCCTGAAGGCTGCAAGAGCCTCGGCGTCCAAACAGTCTACTATTTGATTTTTATTGGTTAGGAAACGTGTCCAGAATTGCCTGGCCGATTCCTCTGGCTGCTGGATTATGTGGCTTAGGTCATCGGCGTCTGGTGGTCGCACATAAGTGCCCTGGAAGTTGTCAAGGAATGCGGACTCCAGGTCCTCCCAGCAACTAATTGACTCTGCTGGCAGGCTGTTAAGCCAATGTCGAGCTGGTCCTTTAAGCTTGAGCGGGAGGTATTTTATGGCGTGTAGATCATCACCACGGGCCATGTGGATATGAAGGAGATAATCCTCGATCCATACCGCGGGATCAGTTGTGCCATCGTATGATTCGATGTTTACAGGTTTAAAACCCTCGGGGATTTGATGATCCATTACTTTGTCTGTGAAGCATAGTGGGTGTGCGGCGCCTTGTACTGGGCTATATCACGACGCAACTCCGATGAGCTTGGTCTGTTGTATTCGGCCTGATCGTATTTATCATATCCGGTGTGACGGTTATCGTCACGTGATGTGGGGCGCCCACACGATCCGTAGATCGATCTTGTTTGCCTTGCCTTATCCTCCAATATGTCTCGCAGGTCTGTTGCGTTTCCCCGTGCTCTAGTATTCTTAGAGCGGCGCCGGGGTGAGGCTTGGATTGAGGGCCAGAGGGCCTCTCTGTCGCGGCCACGGGGTGGCCGATCGGGCACATCATACGCTGGTGATGTAGGTTTAGTTGCTTCCTCCTCTAGTTGGGGTAGCAGCCTGCGCTTTGGGTAACTCTTGGAGGGGCGTCCGAGTTTATACTCTTCGGCCGCCAGGACTTCAGTCCATCTGTCGGCTAGCAGGTCTTGGTTAGCTCTAAGCCGCTGCTGTTTTTTCTTGAGGCTGCTTGCCGTGGCCATAAGCCTGCGTTTGAAACACTCTTGTTCGACGGGGTCCTCTAGCACGACGAATTTGTCGTTGTCGAGGCTTGCCTCGTCTTAGGAGGGAGGCATATAATTGTCATCCTTGACCTCTCTGTCGGCCGCTCTCTCATGAGGGCTAGCTCTTTCGTCCTCCTGCACTGAATCCTGCTGGAGGGGGATGTCTTCGGCACTGTCCGGGGTGTTGATGTCTCCGGTGCTGGATTCGCCGTTCTTGCTTTGGCGGGATTTAGAGCGGCGCCGCTGACGTCGGCGCTTGGGTTGCTTCTTGGACGGGTCGTCCTCCGCTTTTTCATCGCCATCCCCTGCTTTGGGGGTGTCCACCATGTATATGTCATATGACGAGGTGGCTTTCTAGTGCCCTATAGGAGCTGGTTCTTGGTCGTCTCCTTCATCGGCGTCCATACCATCGATGTCTTCGGAGTCGAAGTCGAGCATGTTGGTTAGATCGTCGATAGTGGCTACAAAGTGGGTGGTGGGTGGGTTTCGAATTTCTTCGTCGTCCGCATCCCAACCTTGCTGACCATAGTCCGGCCAGGGCTCTCCTGACAAAGAGAGAGACTTTAGAGAGTTCAGGATATCGCCAAAGGGCGAGTGCTGAAAGACGTCCGCGGTGGTGACCTCCATGATCGGAGCCCCATCGGGTTCGATCGGAAGGGGCGCAAGAGATTCGGAGTCCAGAACAGAGTCCGGCACCTTAGAGTCACGGGCCTTGCAAAGGACTAAGCTGGTATTCGGCTCTATCGCTGTAGAGATTGCGGCTCCTAGGGCGGCGTCCAACCGTCCATCCCCGACTAGCGTAGTCGGCTCTGAGCTAATGATCGGAGCGGACACCTGAGCGGCACTCGGGGCGCTGTCCGGCGGCAGAGTTAGATCATGCCCATCGGGACAGTGCGGCACGCTCGGCCGTGGCCCGAATCCGTCGAAGATCAAGTCCCCGCGGATGTCGGCCGTGTAATTTAAGCTTCCAAACCTGACCTGATGGCCAGGGGCGTAGCTTTCGATCTGCTCCAGATGGCCAAGCGAGTTGGCCCGCAGTGCGAAGCTGCCGAATACGAAGATCTGTCCGGGGAGAAAAGTCTCACCCTGAACCGCGTCGTGGTTGACGATCGAAGAAGCAATCGGGCCTAAAGGTGACTACACAGAGGAACTCTCAATGAAAGCACCAATGTCGGTGTCAAAACCGGCGGATCTCGGGTAGGGGGTCCCGAACTGTGCGTCTAGGCAGATGGTAACAGGAGACAAGGGACACGATGTTTTTACCCAGGTTCGGGCCCTCTCGATGGAGGTAAAACCCTACTCCTGCTTGATTAATATTGATGATATGGGTAGTACAAGAGTTGATCTACCACGAGATCAGAGAGGCTAAACCCTAGAAGCTAGCCTATGGTATGATTGTTGTTCGTCCTACGGACTAAAACTCTCCAATTTATATAGACACCGGAGAGGGCTAGGTTACACAGAGTCGGTTACAATGGGAGGAGATCTTCATATCGTATCTCTAACCTTGCCTTCCACACCAAGGAAAGTCCCATCTGGACACGGGACGAAGTCTTCAATCTTGTATCTTCATAGTCTGGGAGTTCGGCCAAAGGTCATAGTCCGGCCATCCGGACACCCCCTAATCCAGGACTCCCTCAAAGAGGGAGGGGGTGATGTCATCGCCCCGGAGACGAAGGTGATTCCGCCAGCACCGACTGCAGCGGACCAAGGCGGCCAGCCCAACGCGCCACCCATGCCGCCGGCTGGAGGCAAGCAGGCTGTAGAGGTTGACCATGTGGTCCGGTCTCCAGCATGCCAGCGCGCGGGGGAAGGCGGCCTCGGCGCCACCTTCGCAGGAGGCCAGGAGCTCTGGCTCGTCGACCCAGGAGCTGAAGGCGGCTAGCGTCAGCTTGCCCGATTGGGCACCAAGGGGCGGGACGACCGTGCTGAACGAGGCAACGCAGGATGTCCAGGCCCGACTTCAATCTTAGGCCACTGCCCTAAAGAATTACAACCAAGAGTTCCTGGCACCGCGGATGGCCATCCGAGTAAGCCTCTTGCTTTTTGCTTCTTATTCTTGTATTCTTCTGTGGGGGCGCGTCAGCACACCCACTGGGTGTAGTCCCCGAGTTCCAGGCCGGCTGCTGAGCAGGCGGCCTGGAACTTCTAAGCAGGTTCGTGTGTTGACTTGTTTGTCCTTGTTCATCTGTCCTTTTGGCAGGACTATCATAACCTCCGCGTGGCCGCCTTCAACTCCCACGTTTAGGAGCTGACTCAATGGACCACCGACCTGTCTAAAAGCCGGAGTAAGTATTTCGCCTTCTTTCTCTCGTGGGGGCACGTCAGCGCACCCACTGGGTGTAGTCCCCGAGATTCGGGCCGACTGCTAAGCAGTCGGGCCGGATCTTCTCCTGGCGACTTCTTGCTTATTGGTTGTTTTTCTTTGTTGCCTTCACAGAGGCCAAAGTCACCCTGCGGCAGCAACTGGGTGAGGCCCAGACTACGCTGCGCGCCAAGGAGGCGGAGTGCAGTACCGTGGCTCAGGAGCGCAACCGCCTGATCAAGCGGCTAGCTGACTAGGAGGAGAGTTACAAGGCGGACCTCCAGGCGGTAAAGGACAGCGAGTCCGCCCTCCAAGCCGAGTATGAGACCCAGGCGGTGAACATGGCTGAGTCGGAGCAGGTGCTGAGCGACGGCTACGGCCGAATCGAGGACATGGTCGATGGCAAGTTGCCTTCCTCCTCTTCCCTTCGTTTGCCGCCTGTTATTTGGTTGGGCTTCTGACTTTGTATTCCCTTTTCTTCCCTGCGTAGAGTACTTTCCTGGCCACTCTGTTGCCACCAGCCAGATCATTGAGGCCCACCGCAAAGTGCGGAGGCAGGCTGGCGTTGAGCGCCAAATCCTCGCCGGACTCTTCAGGAGCAGCTCCTGGCCATCCAGGCCCGTCTCCAGCCGGCCCACCGGATGCTCCGCCGCCTTCAATGCCTCGGGGCCCAGGTGCTATCTGTCCTCTGGCCTGACAAATCGGTGTCGCGTGCCCCTAGTCAGACCGCCGACTGGCTCAAAGTGGCAGTCGGCCGCTTTGAGGTGTGGAAAGCTTCTTTGGCTCGGGCAGGCACCAGGCGGGCCTTGGAGTTTGTCAAGGCGTGGTACCCTAGGATGGATCTAGCCCAGTTGGCCATGTTCCGGCAGGAGGCCAACGAGGAGTTGGTGGCGGTGAGGCCTGCCATCATTCATTGTGCCTCGGCAATCGCCGACTACATCGACACTAGCGTCTTCGTCCCTGAGTTGAACGAAGACAGTGCTGAGATGCCGGCGGACTTGTTCGGGTCAAAGCCGACAGATGGTGAGGACTTGGTGGAGGAGATCGACTCCAGCGACGAGGGCGAGGACAAGGAGGACGAGGACGGCGAAGACGCCGTGCCAGACGGTGGAGCAGACGGCCAGCCTCAGACTGATCATGCCTCCAGCAACGAGGCTCGTGCAAACACGCCGACTGCTGCCGATGATTATCAGGCCGAGACTCGCCACCCGACCACTCCACTATGTAGCACCGTCGTCTCCACTGACCTGCCGGGCTCGCCTGTTGCTCCCTTGGTCTAGGCGGCCAGTTTTTATCCTGCTCGTCAATCTTTTGAACAATGTCTGTTAAATTTTCGCAGTTCCACCCACTGGGGGTGTATTCAAACTATGTTGAATTCCGGCCTTCGAAGGCCTTTTGTGTAAATTTTATCTTGCATGTGCTATGTTGGTGTCGGTTTCCGACTTTTCTTGCTTTTAATCTTTTTCCGGCTTTTTCCTTTGCCGCCCTCCCTTGGTCGCCATCTTTCCAGCCGAACAACTGCTCTGCAGTGTGTGGCTGGGAAAGTACTTGGCCATTTGGGAGGGCAAGTACTTCAGCCTTCTTAGATTGTGGAAAGGTGAGTGGGAAGCCGGCCAGCCAGCTGCTTAGCAGTCGGTTGGCAGGGTGGGGAGCCGGCTTGTGTTATGTAAGCTCATTGGTCCTTAGCCATTTTTCATGTGAGTATCATTTCCTGCCTTTGACTCTTGCTAGCCGAACAGCCGCTTCTGCGAGCTGCGACTTTTGGCAAGAGGGGGCTTAGATGATGACACACTACTTGTCTGACTACAGGTAGTACTAACATAATTCAAGGCGGCAAGTCCCCGGGCCGACTGGTCGAACCCGGTGCAAAACGAAAGAACAAATGTACTAACACATTTATAGGCATAATACTTATCATATAGATAAAAGAGGGTAGTCCCCGAGTGCTCCTCGGGGGGCCCGATGTCTTGTACTTAATACAAAAGGTAGCGTGATACACACTGCATTAACTGTAAAATCTTCAAAGGAGATTGGCGTTCCATGGGCGTTCCGACTCCTTGCCGGAATAATCTCTCTTGCATGCCTTGGGCTTTTGTGCGTCAATAAGGTAGTAGGAGTCGTTGCCCAAAGCCTTGCTGATGACGAAGGGGCCTTCCCAAGGGCCGAGAGCTTGTGCTGGCCGGCTGTTCGCTGGATCAGCCGGAGCACAAGGTCGCCCTCCTGGAAGGATCTTGGCTTGACCTTCCGACTGTGGTAATGATGCAGGCTCTGTTGGTAGATGGTGGACCGACTGAGTGCTAACAGCTGGCCCTCTTCCAGCAGATCGACGCCGTCTTCTCGCGCTTCCTTCGCCTCTGCTTCGGTGTACATGGTGACTCCAGGTGAGTCGAACTCGATGTCACTTGGGATGACGGCCTCGACACCATACACAAGGAAGAAGGGAGTGAAGCCGGATGACTTGTCCAGAGTGGTGCACAGGCTCCAGAGGACGACCGGTAGCTCCTCAAGCCAGCAGTCGTCGGAACACTCTATAGGCTCAACCACTCGGGGCTTGATGCCGGAGAGGATGATGGCATTTGCTCGCTCGACTTGGCCGTTTGATTGCGTATGGGCAACAGATGCTAAGTCCAGTCGGATGCCCTGCGTCACGCAAAAACGACCCAATGCTCCTTTGCTAACATTTGTGCCGTTGTCGGTGATGATGTTGTGTGGTATGCCATACCGGCTGGTGATATCTGCAATGAAGGTCACAGCAGTTGGCCCATTCGACTTCTTGATTGGCTTTGCTTCAATCGACTTGGTGAACTTTTCTACGGCAACAAGCAGATGTGTCATGCCGCCGCGTGCCGTCTTGAATGGGCCCACCATGTACAGCCTCCAGACTGCAAAGGGCCAGGTGAGGGGGCTGGTCTCGAGTGCGGAAGATGGCAGGTGTTGCTTGGAGCTGAAAACTTGGCACCCTTTGCAGTGTTTGACCAACTCTTTGACGTCGTCCAAAGCAGTCGGCCAGAAGAAACCATGGCGGAAAGCTTTGGCGACAAGTGATCTTGAGGCCGCGTGGTGGCCGCACTTGCCTTGATGGATGTCTTTGATGATTGTAATGCCATTTTCTGGCTAGATGCAGCGCTGGAAGACTCTAGTCATGCTGCGCCTAACGAGCTCTCTGTTTACTACTGTGTAGGCTCCAGCTCGACGTTGAACTTATCTTGCTGAGATCTCGTCAGTCGGTAGCTCTCTGTTCAGCAAAAAGTTGAAGATGGGCTGGGCCCATGATGGAGCCGCGACTTCTTCTACTGCCAACATGGCTACTATGACTAGGGCGGTTGGGTTGGGAGGTGGTGGGTTAGAGTCGGCCATCGCTTGCTGTGTCGTTGTAGTCCCCGGGCCGACTGCTGGAGTCCTCGAGCCGACTGCTGCAGTCGCTGGGCCGGGTTCTGAAGTCCCTAGGCTGGGTACAACAGTAACAGTCCCCGAGCGGCCTGCCGGAGTCCCCGAGCCGCCTGTCATGGTCCCCAAGTCGGATCCGACTGCATCGGGGTCAGGCGGCATGAAGATTGAATCTGACTCTAGAGACAGTTTGACAGACGGCTTGAGGAGGCGCTGAAGGGAGACGCTGGTTGGTATAGCTTGTCGTGTGGAGCCGATTCATGCCAAGGCATCTGCTTGCTCGTTGTCGGCCCATGGCACATGGAGGAACTCGCACCCTTCAAAATATTCACTGAGTTGCTGAACGAGGAAACGGTAGCTCGCCATGTTTGCATCCTTGGCGTCCGAATCACCATATGACTGTTGGACCACCAGATCTGAGTCGCCATAACACAGGATGCGGCGGATACCGAGTTCTTTGGTCAGTCGGAGCTCGTGTATGAGTGCCTCATGCTCAGCCACATGTTTCGAGGTGGCAAAATCCATTTGCAACGTGTATCTGAGCTTGTCGCCTTTGGGAGAGCTGAGGACGATGCCGGCTCCCAAACCAGTACGCATTTTGGATCCGTCAAAATGCATCCGCCAATGGGTGGAGTCGCGTGCTGGTGGCAGGTACTTGGTCTCGGCTCAGTCGATGAGGAAGTCGTCCAGCACTTGGGACCTTATGGTGGTGCGAGGCTGGTAGAAGATGGTATAAGGAGCCAGCGCAATGGCCCACTTAGCCACCCGACCAGATGCATCCCGGCTGCCCATGATCTCGGCAAGCGGGGCAGTGCAAACGACCGTGATGGGGTGCTCTTGAAAGTAGGGCTTGAGCTTCTTGGCGGCAAAGTACATGCCATAGCACATCTTCTGGTAGTGGGGATAGTAAGGCTTCGAGGTTGACAACACTTTGCTCAAGCAATACACCGGCCTCTGGACCAGTTGAGCTTTGAAAATCTCCTTTCAAACTCTCCTATATGCTTTCCAGAAAATTCTACATCATTTCTGATCAACAATGTGTCATTCACATATACTTATCAGAAAGGCTGTAATGCTCCCACTCACTTTCTTGTAAATACACGCTTCACCGCAAGTCTGTATAAAACTATATGCTTTGATCAACTCATCAAAGCGTATATTCCAATTCTGAGATGCTTGCACGAGTCGATAGATGGATCGTTGGAGCTTGCACACCTTGTTAGTACCTTTAGGATCGACAAAACCTTTTGGTTGCATCATATACAACTCTTCTTTAAGAAATATCCATTTAAGGAATGCAGTTTTGACATCCATTTGCCAGATTTCATAAAATATGGCAATTGCTAACATGATTTTGACGGATTTAAGCATCTCTACAGTTGAGAAAATCTCATTGTAGTCAACTCAACTTGTCGAAGACCTTTTGTGACGAGTCGAGCTTTGTAGATAGTAACTCTACTATCAACGTCTGACTTCATCTTGAATATCCATTTATTTTCTATGGTTTGCCGATCATCAGGCAAGTCCACCAAAGTCCACACTTTGTTCTCATACATGGATCCTATCTCAAATTTCATGGCCTCAAGCCATTTCGCGGAATCTGGGTTCATCATCGCTTCCTCATAGTTCGTAGGTTCATCATGGTCTAGTAACATGACTTCCAAAATAGGATTACCGTACTACTCTGGTGCGGATTGTACTCTGGGAGACCTACGAGGTAATGTAGTAACTTTATCTGAAGTTTCATGATCATCATCATTAACTTCCTCACTAATTGGTGTAGGAATCACAAGAACTGATTTCCGTGATGAACTACTTTCCAATTTGGGAGAAGGTACAATTACCTCATCAAGCTCTACTTTCCTCCCTCTCACTTCTTTCGAGAGAAACTCCTCTAGAAAGGATCCATTCTTAGTGACAAATATCTTGCCTTTGGATCTGTGATAGAAGGTGTACCCAACAGTTTCCTTTTGGTATCCTATGAAGATGCACTTCTCCGATTTGGGTTCGAACTTATCAGGTTGAAGCTTTTTCACATAAGCATCGCAGCCCCGAACTTTAAGAAACGACATCTTAGATTTGTTACCAAACCACAATTCATATGGTGTTGTCTCAACGGATTTTGACGGTGCCCTGTCTAACGTGAATGCAGCTGTCTCTAATGCATAATCCAAAAACAATAGTGGTAAATCGGTAAGAGACATCATAGATCACACCATACCCAATAAAGTACGGTTACGACGTTCGGACACACCATTATGCTGTGGTGTTCCAGGTGGCGTGAGTTGCGAAACTATTCCAAATTGTTTCAAATGAAGACCAAACTCATAACTCAAATATTCACCTCCACGATCAGATCATAGAAACTTCTTTTTATTGTTATGATGATTTTCCACTTAACTCTGAAATTCTTTGAACTTTTCAAATGTTTCAAACTTATGCTTCATTAAGTAGATATACCCATATCTGCTCAAATCATCCATGAAGGTACGAAAATAACGATACCCGCCACGAGCCTCAACTCTCATTGGACCGCATACATCGGTATGTATTATTTCCAATAAATCAGTAGCTCGTTCCATTGTTCTGGAGAATGGAGTTTTAGTCATCTTGCCCATAAGGCATGGTTTGCAAGTATCAAATGATTCATAATCAAGTGATTCAAAAAGCCCATTAGCATGGAGTTTCTTCATGCGCTTTGCACCCATATTACCTAAACGGAAGTGCCACAAGTATGTTGCACTATCATTATCAACTTTGCATCTATTGGCATCAATATTATGAATATGTGTATCACTACGATCGAGATTCAATAAACCATCAACATCGAGTCTATGACCTTAGAAGGTTTTATTCATGTAAATAGAATAACAATTATTCTATGTCTTTTAATGAATAACAGTATTGCAATAAACATGATCTAATCATATTCATGCTCAATGCAAACACCAAATAACATTTATTTAGGTTCAACACTAATCCTGAAAGTATAGGGAGTGTATGATGATGATCATATCAATCTTGGAACCACTTCCAACACACATCGTCACTTCATCCTTAACTAGTCTCTATTTATTCTGCAACTCCTATTTTGAGTTACTAATCTTAGCAACTGAACAAGTATCAAATACCTAGGGGTTACTACGAGCACTAGTAAGGTACACAACAATAACCTGTATATCAAATATACCTTTGTTCACTTTGCCATCCTTCTTATCCGCCAAATGTTTGGAGGAGTTCCGCTTCTAGTGACCATTTCCTTTTGCAGTAGAAGCACTCTGTTTCAGGCTTAGGTCTAGCTTTTGGCTTCTTCACGGGAGTAAAAACTTGCTTGCCATTCTATTTGAAGTTCCCTTTCTTTCCCTTTGCCCTTTTTCTTGAAACTAGTGGTCTTGTCAATCATCAACACTTGATGCTTTTTCTTGATTTCTACCTTCATTGATTTCAGCATCAAGAAGAGATCGGGAATTGTTTTCATCATCCCTTGCATACTATAGTTCATCACGAAGTTCCAGTAACTTGGTGATGGTGACTAGAGAACTCTATCAATCACTATCTTATCTGGAAGATTAACTCCGACTTGATTCAAGCGATTGTAGTACCCAGACATTATGAGCACATGCTCACTAGCTGAGCAATTCTCCTCCATATTTTAGGCGAAGTATTTGTCTGAGGTCTCATACCTATTGACACGGGCATGAGTCTGAAATATCAATTTCAGCTCTTGGAACATCTCATATGCTCCATGGCGTTCAAAATGTTTTTGAAGTCCTGGTTCTAAGCTGTAAAGCATGGTGCACTAAACTATCAAGTAGTCATCATATTGAGCTAGCCAAACGTTCATAACGTTTGCATCTGCTCCTGCAATAGGTGTATCACCTAGCAGTGCATACATGACATAATTCTTCTGTGCAACAATGAGGATAAACCTCAGATCACGGACCAAGTCCGCATCATTGCTACTATCATCTTTCAACTTACTTTTTGCTAGGAACATATCAAAAATAAAGGGAAGCTACAACGCGAGCTATTGGTCTACAACATAATTTGCAAAATACTATCAGGACTAAGTTCATGATAAATTAAAGTTCAATTAATCATATTACCTAAGAACTCTCACTTAGATAGACATCCCTCTAGTCATCTAAATGATCACTTGATCCAAATTAATGAAACCATGTCCGATCATCACGTCAGATGGAGTAGTTTTCAATGGTGAACATCTCTATGTTGATCATATCTACTATATGATTCACACTCGACCTTTCAGTCTCTAGTGTTCCGAGGCCATATCTGCATATGCTAGGCTCGTCAAGTTTAACTCGAGTATTATGAGTGTGCAAAACTGGCTTGCACTTGTTGTATGTGAACATAGAGCTTATTGAGGGAGTCCTGGATTAGGGGGTCCTCGGACCACTGGACTATATACTTTGGCTGGACTATTGGACTCTGAAGATACAAGATTGAAGACTTCATCCCGTGTCCGGGTGGGACTCTCCTTTGCGTGGAAGGCAAGCTCGGCAATCCAGATATGTAGATCTCCTTCTCTGTAACCGACTCTGTGTAAACCTAGCCCTCTCCAGTGTCTATATAAACCAGAGGGTTTAGTCCGTAGGACAACAACAATCATAATCATAGGCTAGCTTCTAGGGTTTAGCCTCTATGATCTCGTGGTAGATCAACTCTTGTAATACTCATATCATCAAGATCAATCAAGCAGGAAGTAGGGTATTACCTCCATCGAGAGGGCCCGAACCTGGGTAAACATTGTGTCCCTCGCCTCCTGTTACCATTAGCCTTAGACGCACAGTTTGGGACCCCCTACTCGAGATCCGCCGGTTTTGACACCGACATTTATGCTTTCATTGAGAGTTCCACTGTGTCGTCACGATAAGGCTTGATGGCTCCTTCAATCAGCTGCAACGACGCGGTCCAGGGTGAGGTTTTCCTCCTCGGACAGATCTTCGTATTCGACGGCTTTGTACTGCGGGCCAACTCGCTTGGCCACCTGGAGCACATCGATAGCTACGCCCCTGGCCATCAGGTCAAGTTTGGAAGCTTGAAATACACCGCTGACATCCGTGGAGACTTGATCTTTGATGGATTCGAGCCCATGTCAGGTGCGCCGAACGGTCACGACGAGCATGACTTAGATCTGCCATCAGACGGTGTTCGGGAGATCACACCTGCAGCTGCCTCGGCCATTAATGCGGAGCAGGTCTTGCCATCCGAGCACAGGTGGATGGTCCCCACCACGGAGGCCGCACACTCAGCGGCGTTAGAGCCGAACACACACTTCGCCTCCAATGAGATCTGTGTCATCGTACCCTCGGACTCGTCTCCGGCCTTAGGCTCCGAACCTCGTGCATCTAGTCCTATCGAATCTGATTGGGCACCGATCATGGAGTTTACCTCCGCGGATATCTTTCAGCACTCGCCCTTGGGCGACGTGGTAAATTCATTAAAGTCTATCTCTCTGTTAGGAGACTCCTGACCGAACTATGTCCGGCTTGAGTGGGAAGCGGACGACGAAGAAATTTGTTCCCCACCCACCACCCACTTAATAGCCGCTGGCGACGACTCAACCGACATGCTTTACTTTGAGTCCGAAGACATCGATGGTATGGATGACGATGCAGGATAAGAACAGGAACCACCGCCCACAGGGAGCTGGACAGCCACCTCATCATATGATATATACATGGTGGACACACCCAAAGAAAACAACGGCGAGGAATGGAAGGATGCAATGGAGGATAATACCCTTGAGAAGCAACCAAAGCGACGACGTCGGCGCCGCTCCAAACCCCGCCACAGTAAAAGCAGCGATAACAGCGCAAGAAAGAATAACACCCCGGTTGACTTCAAAGGCAACGCGACCCCATGAACCCAACGATGGAGCAGGATGAGCTAGGACGGCGAACATAGTGCGGGGCCGCTGTACGATCATAGCGACAGCGGAGATAAAACTCATAAACCTGTCTCCAGAGAGGAGAACAGTCTGGACAATGATGCACTCATCATCCCGGAAAGGCACTTGGAACAAGAGAGCCTCCATAGAAGGCTTATCACCACCGCAAGGAGCTTGAAAACTCAGAAGCAAAGGCTCAAGGCCGTGCAGGATACGCTCAACCATAGATGGAATAAAGTGCTCGACACTGAAGAAAAATACGGTGGCGATCGCCACACAAAGAGCTACCCAAAGTGCAAGTTGCTTCCCGGATTCAACGACGAGGCTATAGAGCCCATTCCACCGAAAAATAATTCGGCCAATCCACCGGACCGACCACCCCGCGGCCGCGATAGGGCGGCTAATGACGCTGCTCACAAGTCAACACACGATTTACCTGAGCACTTGGACAAAAAAGCCGGTACTGCCAGGTCCATCTATGGATCTAGGAAGCGTGCTCCAGCGCAGGATCATAGCCACCAAAATGATATACTGATCGAATATCAGCTCGGAATCAACACCGAACACGACAACCATCGGAGGCATGCCATGACACATCGAAATACACGGGTGCCGCACACCCCCTATGCTTCACTGATGAGGTGCTGGATCATGAATTTCCAAAGGGGTTCAAACCCATAAATATAGAGGCATACGACGGAATGACAGACCCTGTGGTCTGGATTGAGGACTTTATTCTTCACATCCACATGGCTCGCGGAGATGATCTCCACACCATCAAATACCCGCCCCTCAAGTTGAAAGGACCAGCTTGGCACTGGTTGAAAAGCCTCCCCGAAAACTCAATTGGAAGTTGGGAGGAACTTGATGACGCTTTCAGGGCTAATTTTCAAGGGACCTATGTCCGACCTCCGGATGCTGACGATCTAAGTCACATAATCCAACAACCCGGAGAGTCAGCCTGTAAGCTTTGGAACAAATTTCTCACTAAGAAGAATCAAATCATCGACTGCCCGGATGCCAAAGCCTTAGCGGCTTCGGACAATATCTGGGATGAATGGCTTGCCTGACACCTCGGCCAGGAAAAGCCAAGGACAATGGCAGCCTTAACAAGCCTTATGACCCGCTTTTGCATGGGCGATGACAGCTGGTTGGCCCGCAGCGGCACCAGCGACCCAAGCACATCCGAAGTCAGGGATGGCAATGGGAAGCCACGACGCAATAAAAGCAAGTGTCGTAATAATGAAGACAACCCAGACAACACGGTGGTCAACGCTGGATTAAGAGGCTCTCGACCCGGTCAACAAAAAAGCCATTTAAAGGCAACAGAGATGGACCGTCCAGCTTAAACAAGATTCTAGACAAATTATATCAGATTCATGGCACCCCAGAATGTTGGGTCTTCAAGCAGGCCGGCAAACTAAACATCGAACACAAGGGGAAGGAGACACCAAGTGAAGACGAGGATGAGCCTCGCTAGCCGAACACTGGGGACAGAAAAAATTTCCACCAGAGGTCAAAACAGTGAACATCATTTACGCAACTCATATACCAAAGAGGAGGTGCAAACGCACACTCCGAGACATATACGCTGTAGAGCCCGTCACCCCCAAGTTCAACCCTTGGTCGGCCTGCCCGATCACTTTTGATCGCAGGGATCATCCGACTAGTATCCGGCATGGAGGATCGGCTGCCTTGGTGCTTGACCCAATAATTAACGGATACCATCTCACCCGAGTCCTTATGGACGGCGGAAGTAGTCTTAATCTGATATATCAGAACACTGTCCGCAAGATGGGGATAGACCCGTCAAGAATCAGCCAAAGCAACACTACCTTTAAAGGAGTAATACCGGGCGTAGAGGCCCACTGCACGGGCTCTCTAGTACTAGAGGTTGTATTCGGTTCACCCGACAACTTCCAAAGCGAAGAACTAATCTTCGACATTGCTCCATTTCGAAGCGGCTACCATGCACTACTCGGAAGAACGGCCTTCGCCCGTTTCAATGCAGTTCTGCATTACGCTTATCTTAAACTCAAGATGCCCGGTCCACATGGCGTCATCACAATTAGCGAAAATAAAGAACATTCTCTACATGCGGAAGAATACGTAGCGGCTCTAGCAGCCGAACGGCCTCTCCAACCAGAATAACTGATCGGTCGTCAAGACCACGGACACGGGTAGACGTGTCCGGTGCACCACTAGTTGTAGCAGCCCAGATAAACCTGAGCTTGGGTGGATGGATATACCCCAGTAGGTGGTGCTAGGGGCTGCCCGCATGAAAAAAAGGCCCATAGTTCGGCTCGACCGTATTAATACAATAATAGATTGCATTTTCATGGTTCATTGAGAATAACCAACTTTTCGCACGATTGCACCAGACTCTTTTACCTGGGTTTTTCCTCTTTATAGATGATCATCGTGCTACACCCTTCCAGGATACTGCACAACGGAGACAAAGGCGCAGACGTGTAGCAGGGCCCCGCTCAAAGGTTTCTTTTTAGATTAAGCCCCTATGTAAACCTTTTTTAATGTCTCTTGTTGCTGCACACCCTCTGGGCACTTAACACAACCGAGAGGGATACTGGCGTTATTGGTATTTCGTCACGCCAGATTAATGAATGTACCTGGAAATTCAGGGCTCATTATCGAGGGCGTTACTCAGCCCAGTATATGTTGTAAAGTCCGAATACCTTAGGGAGTGTTCGGCGTCGCGAGTTTGGCCTTATCTGCATCAGCTCCAAATCATTTCTTTGGTCAATAGTTGGGTTTGCCCGGTTCCCATGTTTTGCTACCTTACTTTCCGCTCTATCGGTTAAGGTGGCACCGGGAGAACTACTGCGATTGTGCCGTGGTTCATCTGGATGAGCACCTCAGTAGAGAAAGCCGAAAAATGACTGTCATGATAACGCGCGAGACTGATCAACCACTCGATGACTCAGCGGAATCTTCGCGATTCCTCCGCCTTAATGAAGGACCGGTTTTCCGGTCATGAACATATGCACACCGTATTCGGATGAACGCGCAAGTACCAGGGGCTATATAGTAGGCCCACCATCAAACTCCTATGGCTAAGTGAAAGTGTTAAAGTTATATAGTCTGATTGCCTTGTTCGCCGTGCTATCACCTCCTTAATGGACCAAGACGTTGGATCAAGTGTGATTACGCGCTTTACCGAACACCCCCGCATTATATGTGTGGGGGCTGAAGCCGACGACTGCAAACTTTCAGGTTATATACACACATACATAAACGACCGCACAGGAGGCACTATAATACTTCCGGGCAAAAGTATAAACACAACCTTTATAATCAAAATAGCGTTGTTTTTACAATCAAGATACATGTCACTCAAACATGGTACTCTTCGAGCACTAAGCCTCTATTAAACGGGTGCCTTCTAGGACTTCTTCAAAATAGTGCTCGGGCGAGTCCTGGCCTCCGGTTAGACCCCTGGTTGCAATAACGGTGGCCTCCATCCCTGCCCAATATGTCTTAACACGGGCAAGAGCCATCCGCGCACCCTCTATGCACGCTGACCTCTTTACAACATCGATATGCAGCACAACACGAAGAAATCGTTGCACATAACTATCTGGACTTGGTTCCTTCGGCCAAAGATGATCCACGACAGACCTCATGGCAAGCCCGGACAACCTATGGAGCTCGGCCCACTTGGCCATTTGCTCATTCAACAGCAGCGGATGCTTTGGAGCGCTAAGCTGCGACCAGAACAATTTTTCCACCTCATGATCTTTTTGATCTTTCAAATACTCAGTCGCATCAGCAACACTCTTTGCTAAATCCAAGTACGCGTCTGCAGATCTCCATAACTAATCAAGAGGGGCATAATTCGGATCGCCGAACTTCGTCCACAATAAAAAGGGCCTCCCAGCCGTGATTTCTCCGGCTTGACGAAGCTCCTCCCGTGCAACTCTGATTTTAGAGCGCGTTTCCTTGGCTGCTTCCAAAGCCTTCTTCAAGTCAGCCGCTTTTGTTTGGCTTTCCCTTTCGAGGTGCTCATAGCGGTTGGCGGCATTTTGCAGCTCAAGAGCCATGCTGGCTATTTTATCTTTGCTCCGGCGATGAGCGGCCTGTTCGGCTTTTAACTCTTGCCCCGCCTTCAGGGCGGCCGCATCACTTGTCCGAGCTTGTTCCTGTTCCTTGGCTTGGGCAAGTTCCGCCCGAAGGGTCTCCACGGCACCTCCATCTGCAGTCAAAGCATATTATAGATACTAGGATCATGCTCCTCTTAATATTTGCTGACCACCAGAATATACATACCATGTGCTTCGTCAAGCCGCTTGTTCACACGCGTGATGTCGGCATCCGCCACTTCAAGCTGCCGCCTCAATTCGGCAAAATCTGCAGTCCGGTCAGCCGCCGGACCTTCAGGCGCCTACACATAACAGCGGTGCAATCATTACCTGGGACTATGATCCTCTGTTTGCCACCTCGGGATGGCAACCAGAGTCTCGGGGGCTACTACCTATACGGAGCACACCTAGCGTGTGGGGTACATCCAAAAATATATATCGGATGCGTACCTCAAAGCCTCTTAGTAGGCTTGTAAAAGCTTCATTTAACCCGCTTTTCGCGGACGAAATCCTCTCAACCACCGTACCCATGAAGGTACGATGTGCCTCTGAGATAGCCGCTTGCTCCAAAAGACCCATCAATGTGTCCGGTTGTACATCGGATAGTCCCGAGCTTTTTCTGTTGGTCTCCTCAGGAGCCAAGGACCCCAGACTTCGGGCGACCGAAGAATTACCTGCTAGACTTTGCGGATCAGGAGCAATCCTCCGTGACGACACCTCAGGGTTGTCCGTCTCACGAGGCGGGGGAGGAATTTCCCTATCCATCATTTCCGGAAGAAGATCCCCGAAGACGAACTTTGTTGAGAAGGGCTATGAGCCGGAGTGCAAAACATATGTTTCGGTTGTGATTCTCACAGAAAAAACAAGATATATTTATCAAAGTGCCTTTGTTCACTTATGACTCGGTTGATGGCTGGCCCCCTTGTGGGCGCTGTGCGGCATGGACGTCCTCCGGGCCAGGGCCCCCTAGCGAAGGTTTTTTCCCTCGTTTGGAAGCCTTCGCTTCCAAATCTTCAGGGTGCCCCTTTTGTTCCCGTGGGGAGAGGGGATTTTAGATTCGCCTCCCCGATCACCCTCCTTTGCGGAGGCACTAATTTCCCCGGTTTGGATGTGTAATGTATGAAGCCCACTCTCGGCTTCTCTATGCCTCCCTTCATCTTCTCCTGATGGCACTTGATAAGGTGCGCGCTCAAGCATCCTGGTTAGTATAGGGTCCGACGAGCCTTCGGGAAGAGGGGCCGAACACCTGGTCCTCTCCGCCTTTCTTATCCAGTCTTGGCTGAGGGTCATTTTTCAGAATAAAGTTGTGACAAATATAAAGACAACATGTTCGGTTGCGGAGTTACTTACTTGGGTATCTGGACGATGGCAGTTTAGGCCCGCATCCTCGGTGGTGTCCGGAAACTTTATTCGTGATTCGAAGAATAATTGATACATCCCTTCGAGCGTCACGCCGAAGAAGTGCTGAATAGTTCGCGGTCCTTCCGGGTTGAACTCCCACATCCGGAGAGATCGACGTTGGCATGGCAGGACCCAACGAACTAGCATTACCTGAATTACTTTGACAAGGCTAACATCCCTCTTAAGAAGATCTCGGATGCGGTTGTGCAATGTCATCACATCATTCGCTGGCCCCCAGTCCAGCCCTTTGTTGACCCATGACGCCAGTTGGGGCGAAGGGCCCGGGCGGAAGGCTGGGGCGGCCGCCCACTTTGTACCTCAGGGCGCTGTGATGTAAAACCACTCCCGTTGCCATAGGTCGGACACCTCCAGAAAGGAACCCTTTGGCCATAGGGCCTCGGCACCTTTGCTTATATAGCACCTCTGCACTCTGCGTGTCGCTTGTCGATCATCTTCGGCTTCACATTAAAGGTCTTGAGCCACAAGCCGAAGTGTGGGGTAATGCGGAGGAAAGCCTCACACACGACGATAAACGATGAGACGTGAAGGATGGCATCTGGAACTAGATCGTGGAAATCTAGCCCGTAATAGAACATGAGCCCTCTTACGAAGGGATCAAGACTAAAGCCAAGCCATCAGAGGAAGTGGGAGATAAATACGACACTCTCGTTGGGTTCGGGAGTAGGAATAACTTGCCCTTGAGCAGGTAGCCTGTGGGGGATTTCGGCGGTCAGATACCTAGCCTCCCTAAGCTTCTTGATGTCCTCCTCTGTAACAGAAGAGGCCATCCACCGGCCTTGAAGGTTGGATCCGGACATGGTTAAAGGTTCGAAGCATTTAGCCTAAACCTTGGGTGTTGGAACTCGAGGTAGGGGAAGGGAAGGATTGGGCGTGGATAGAAAAGGACGGGTTTGGACCTCTTTATAAAGAGGGTGAATATCAAGCGTCCTCCGCGTGGCCGTTCGGAACTTGCCTAAAATCAAGGAGTCATACTAACAAGCACGGGTGGGTTACCCACACCCGTATTGATGAGAATCCCGTGATAAGGGGAACACGATCTCTGCTTTGACAAGACGTGCCAATAAAACCGCCTCGCAAAACATGCGGTAGCAGGCTGGGAAAAAATGGTTCGTGTAATGATCGGGCCGCGGTGTGATGTCACGCCATGAAAAGTTGTCAGCAGATTAGATTTGTGGAATATTGTGCTCTCTACGGTGGTATGTGGAAATTGTTTTGCAGAGCCGGACACGATCCTTGTGTTCATAATCTTTTATGGAGTATTCAGAGAAGGAACCCGCCTTGCAATGCCAAAGAAAATCTGCGCGCCGTACTCATCATCATTGAAGCCTGGTTCAGGGGCTACTGAGGGAGTCCTGGATTAGGGGCTCCTTGGACAGTCGGACTATATACTTTGGCTGGACTATTGGACTATGAAGATACAAGATTGAAGACTTCGTCCCATGTCCGGGTGGGACTCTCCTTTGCGTGGAAGGCAAGCTTGGCAATCTGAATATGTAGATCTCCTTCTCTGTAACTGACTCTGTGTAACCCTAGCCCTCTCTGATGTCTATATAAACCGGAGGGTTTAGTCCATAGGACAACAACAATCATAATCATAGGCTAGCTTCTAGGGTTTAGCCTCTATGATATCATGGTAGATCAACTCTTGTAATACTCATATCATCAAGATCAATCAAGCAGGAAGTAGGGTATTACCTCCATCGACAGGGCCCGAACCTGGGTAAACATTGTGTCCCCCGCCTCCTATTACCATTAGCCTTAGACACATAGTTTGGGACCCCCTACCTGAGATTCGCCGGTTGTGACAACGACACTTATCACACTCGATCATCACGTGGTGTCTCAGCACGAAGAACTATCGCAATGGTGCATACTCAGGGAGAACACTTATACCTTGAAATTTTAGTAAGGGATCGTCTTATAATGCTACCGTCGTACTATGCAAAATAAGATGTTGTAGCGACCAAAACTGAAACGGTCAACTCTGTGTGCATCAGTGTCATCCCTGGATCGGTAATGCTGACACGCACAGTACTCGAGGAATTATAAAAGAGTTTCAATCACACACTTATTACATCGAGTCCTCATAAAGAGTATGATTACACAAAAATATCATGGCTGAGGCCATCTAAACTAAATAACTGCAAAAGCTTTGAAGGTAAATGAGTCCATCAACTCCAACGGCATACTTGAGAGCAAAACAACGACCTATCACACTTTATTCATCGTCTAAGTAGTCTGCAACATGAGACGTTGCAGCCGTGTAGGTCGGCACATGGAATATGCTGGCAGAGTTACACTGTAAAGCAATGAAATGCAAGACTATATCTACATGCAATATTTGGCTGGTGGAGGCTGTAAGTTTATGATTTTTGCATAAAGCTAGTTTTTCCCTACAACAAAGGAATAAATTTATTTAACTACTCCCAAGTTGCCCATTATTTGAGAAGGTAACCCCAACTCAAATCCCAATTAAAAGTATCATCATTAACCCAATTCAAATTAATTAGAGTAACGTGATGACATCACACCAACAGATTCAAGTACTAGATACTCAAGATTGCCATAACCGGGAACACGGCTAACCATGATTAGTTTATACACTCTGTAGAGGTTTGCGCACTTTTCCCCACAAGACTTGATCGCATCCATGATCGGATGATCGAGACATAATCTTTCTGAAGCATTAACCCTCTACTCCTGGAGGACTGGTACACCTACTTTCCCCTACATCTGCTAGTCCACCTCTTCAAGAGCTCACGCAACTTACTCAACTATGCTAGAGCCCATAATGGCTTGTGGCTTCACATGGAAGTTTCTAGCATGAATAATCTTATGATCCCTTTGAGCCTGGGTGGCAAACCATAGGAAAAATCACATGGGCACTCTGGGATTTCCCAAAACAGGCAACGCTGGGTTCCCCAGGTGCCTCAACCAATCCATCCAGATGTATATTAAAGTTGCCACCTTAATGTTATCCATGATTAAATAACTCTCAAACTTACATGTATGAAACACGATCCAATCCCCTTCTACGAGCATGGCTAAGCAATAAATAAGCATAACGTATATTCCCGGGGTGTTCAAAAGGTATTAGGTTCCCACCTCAAGCACTACAACCAAACCACATGTTCCCAGTCCTACTCATGCAAATATTTGAGGGGCAATACTAATGCATAGTAAAAACTAGGTATAAAAGAGTATGATCAAAGTGTAACTTGCCTTGCTAAAAATCTGCAAACTCTAGAGATTCATAGTAACAAGGTTCGCACTCTGGGTAACCAAGCGTAGACAAGCAGTAGCATACATAAGCAATCACTCAAACGGAACAACGAGAAAACTGAGAAAAGATCCAAATCGAACACGGAACAATCAAATGGCTTAAACTAACAAAAGTCAAACCTAACAACAATATTATCATGAGGATTTGATCTTAATAGTAGGAACAAGTGATTAGTTACGATTTGCAAAAAGATTCAACTCAAAAGGAGAAACAAAACTCAAAATACGAACGAAACAAGATCGTTTACTAATCTGGACTAAATTCAAATTTTACAATACCAAAATCATGTTCAAGTTGGTTAACTGGAAAGAACAGAACAATACAAAGATTTAGGCGCTAGTTTCATCTAATTTGGATACATGAGTAAAACGTTATACTAGTTTACAGATCAGGGGCTAAATCGCGATAAAACTATTCGTAGATAGGTCCCTAGCCAAAAATAAACTAAAAAGACAAATCATACGGCGCGAACATTCGCTAACAGAACTTATGCGACAAAAACCGTTCGTTAAAACAAATGAATGAACGAACGAACGTTAAATAAGAAAACCGAAACTAAACCGATCTAAACCGTAAAATAAAATAAAAAACCAGAAATAAAAATAACTGAATAACCAACGATTCTTACCGGTTTTCAGATAAAACCGGCGGCGGTCAACGACGGCATCAGCGACGGATCGGTGATGGCATCGGCTGCGGCGAGACGAGGAGGAGTCCTTGATAATCCCCAAGTACAGGGAATCATCGTAGCAATTCCCAAAGGTGGAAGTGATAAGTATGGAGTGTCGAACCCACAAGGAGCTAAAGGTAAATTCAATATTCTCTCAAGTACTATCTGCCACTGATACGACTCTACGTACACCGAACATTTGCTTCCAACTAGAAACGAGAAATAAAACTACATTGTGGGTATGAAGAGGATAACTTTGCATGATATCGGAGAGCTAAAATATAAAAGTAGGTGTTGTTATCATAAATTTAGAATATATTACTAAATATTATAAATAGCGAGTATTTAATATTGATGGGTCGGTGTGCGGAATTATCCTAGGCAATTGTTAACAAGACCGGTGGTCGTCACTTCAATTACATATCAGGGAGAGGAATAAGCTAACATACTTTCTCTTCTTGGATCATATGCACTTATGATTAGAACTCTAGCAAGCATCCGCAACTACTAAAGATCATTAAGGTAAAACCCAACCATAGCTTCAACATATCAAGTCCCCTTTATCCCATACGCCACAACCCCCTTACTCGGGTTTATGCTTCTGTCACTCAAGCAACCCACTACAAGCGAATCATGAACATATTGCAACACCCTACAGCAGGAATCCCTCACGCTTGCGCGACATGGAGGGCACAATAGGACAACACCAAAATAAAACATACAACAAATACCAATCTAGATTATCAATCAACCCAAAGACAAAGTATATCTACTCAAAACATCATAGGATAGCAACACATCATTGGATCATAATATGTGGCATAAAGCACCATGTTCAAGTAGGGATTACAGCGGGGTGCGGGAGAGTGGACCGCGTAAAAGAGAAGAGGATGGTCATGATGATGGTGATGTTGATGAAGACGATCACCGCTGTGATGATTCCCCTCCCGATGGCACTCCTGCGCCATCGAGAGAGAGGAGGAGAGGTTCTCCCCCTTGTGCTTCCTCCTCCATGGACTACCCCCTGGATGGGGAGAGGTTCCCCCTCTGGTCCTTGGCCTTCATGGCGATGATGGCCCCTCCGATATCCTTCCCCATGGCCTCCGGTGATGATGGCCCCCTTCGGCAGGGTGCCAGAGAGGGCCTAGATTGCTTTGTCGAGGCTACAGAGGCTTGCAGCGGCGGAACTTCTGATCTAGGTTATTTTCTGGAGGTTTGGGCATTTATAGGAGAGGTTGGCGTCGGTTTCACGTTAGGGGGGGGGGGTCTCCGGGTCGTCCACGAGATAGGGGGCGCGCCCAGGGGGTAGGGCACGCCCTCCACCCTCGTGGACGGCTCGGGACTCATTTGGTCCATCTGCGATGCTCCATTGTCTTCTTCTGGTCCATATAAAATCGTAAAAAATTGGCACGTCAATTGGACTCCGTTTGGTATTCCTTTTTTGTAAAACTCAAAAAACAAGGAAAACACATAAACTGGCACTGGGCTCTAGGTTAATAGGTCAGTCCCAAAAATCATATCAAATATCATATAAATGCATATAAAACATCCAAGATGGATAATATAATAGCATGAATACTTCATAAATTATAGATACGTTGGAGACGTATTGGCATCCCCAAGCTTAATTCCTGCTTGTCCTTGAGTAGGTAAATGATAAAATAAATAATTTATGAAGTGTGAATGCTAGCAAGTGCTTAAGTTTGATCAATGATAGTTTCAATCACTTTTTCTAGCATCAATATATATCATAACAGTAGCTCAACTCATGTCGGGTGGTAGGTGCGACATATGCCAAAGGATGGCTAATCATAGTGGGAGCCAGTAAGACATCGCTGGTTCCTGGAAATGGGATAATGCGAAGACATGCACGCCGGAGAATCTTACCCAGGTTTGGGGCTCTCCTAAGAGATAACACCCCTAGTCCTGCTCTGCGGGGCTCCGCATGATCACTAAATCAGTAAGTAGCTACAAGAGGCTCATTGAGTTGTTCGGCTAGAGGAAGAAGAAGGGCAAGGCTAGCTCTCCCCTTCTCTCTATATGGTGTGTGTAGTTCTAATGGATCAACCCTTTGCATGGGTGCCCTTGGGGGTTTATATAGGCCTACCCCCCAGGGGTACAATGGTAATCCAACTTGATGTGAGTCCAGACCATCAGTGTCTATGGTCGCCGGCTTCTTTGCTGGTCGCTAGGGCCCACCGACTGGTGGGTCCCGCCGGCTGCCGGCCTCTTGGTCGACAGGCTGGGCCCACCGCCTATGGGCCCTGTTGGCTGCTCATTACTATAGCCTCGCCCTTGATGATGATGGCTTTGTCGGGGCAAGCATGGCTACAGTACCACCGTCTGGCGGGAGCTCACTGTAGCCTTACCCCCGTCTTATCTGCTTAATGGTGCACGAACTTCCAGGGCGCGGGTTGGCCGGCTGTTGGGAACCGGCCTCCCCTCGGGCCGACTGGACTGGTCAGGCCGCTTTATGGTGGCTCTCTGGCAAGAGGGGCCCACCGCCTGCGGGCCGTACCGACAGCCTGACGTGGAGGCATGGTTGTTCTACCGTGGGTGATGTCATGGTCAACGTGGCAACAGTGCCTCGTCGGGCGAGGGATGGTCGCCGGTACGGCACACTGTCGTCACGCCTGTTCCAGGATTTGGGGGTGGCAGACTCCACTGTAGCCACGCCCCGTCTCGTCGTTGTTATGTGGGTGCAGAGTTTGAGGGCGCATGAGGCGGGCCGCCTGCTAGAGGACGGCCACTCTGGCGGCCACCTGCTAGGAGTCGGCCCACCATAGGGTAGTTTGTGGGGCCTTGACACCTTCCTACAGCCGGCCAAGGGACCAGCCAGCCACTGGAAGGCGGCCCTTTGTCTTGGATGTTTGAGGGCGCAGTCGGCCCGATGTTTCTGAAGAGCCAGGGGAACCGGTTAGGCTACCCATGGCCATTTACTCCGACAACTCATAAAGCTTCTCTTGATCAAGTAACAAGCTATTCACATGTTAAAGTATAGATCACAAACTTTCTTGAAAACTAACAAACCATGCTCTTAGTCATCAAACAATTGCAATTCATCTTATTTTCAGGAAGGGTACATGTAAGAGGTTGGATTCAGCAAACTCCACATACTCAACTATCATTTAATCTTTCACAATTGCTAACACTCATGTGATATTTATGGGCTCAAAGTTTCAATCGGACACAGAGAAGGATAGGGGCTTATAATTTCACCTCCCAACCTTTTACCTCAATGGTAATGTCGGAGTAAATGGCCACGGGTAGCCTAACCGGCTTCCCCTGGCTCTTCAAAAACATCGGGGCGATAGCACCCTCAAACATCCAAGACGAAGGGCCGCCTTCCAGCGGCTGGCTGGTGCCTTGGCCGGCTGCAGGAAGGTGGCAAGGCCCCGCAAGCTATCCTAGAGTGGGCCGACTCCTAGCAGGCGGGCGCCAGAGTGGCCGTCCTCTAGCAGGCGGCCCGCCTCATGTGCCCTCAAAGTCTACACCCACATAACTGCGACGAGACGGGGCGTGGCTATAGTGGAGTCTGCCACCCATCCCGGAACAGGCATGGCCACAGTGCGCCGTACCAGGCGACCATCCCTCGCCCGACGCGGCACTGTTGCCACGTTAATCGTGACATCACCCATGGCAGAATGACCATGCCCCCACGACAGGCTGTCGATATGGCCCGCAGGCGGCAGGCCCCTCCTACCAGAGAGCCACCATAAGGCGGCCTGACTACTCCTGTCGGCCTGAGGGGAGGCCGGTTCCCAACAGCCGGCCAACCCTCGCTCTGGGAGTTCGTGCACCATTAAGCAGATAAGACGGAGTAAGGCTACAGTGAGCACCCGCCAGGCGGAGGTACTGTAGCCATGCTTGCCCCGACAAAGCCATCGTCATCAAGGGCGAGGCTACAGTAATAAGCAGACGACAGGGCCCATAGGCGGTGGGCCCAGCCTGTCGACAAAGAGGCCGGCAGCCGGCGGGACCCTCCAGTCGGCGGGCCCCAGCAGCCGGCGGAGAAGCCGACGACCATATACACTGACGGTCTGGACCCACATCCAGCCGAATTACTATTTTACCCCTAGGGGGTAGGTGAGTGAGTCCTGGATTAGGGGGTATTCGGACAGCCGGACTATATACTATGGCTGGACGGTTGGACTATGAAGATACAAGACTGAAGACTTCGTCCCGTGTCCGGATGGGACTCTCCTTTGCATGGAAGGCAAGCTTGGCGATTCAGATGTATAGATCTCCTTCTTTGTAATCGACTCTGTGTAATCCTAGCCCCCTCCGGTGTCTATATAAACTGGAGGGTTTAGTCCGTAGGACAATCATAATCATAATCATAGGATAGCTTCTAGGGTTTAGCCTCTACGATCTCGTGGTAGATCAACTCTTGTAATACTCATATCATCAAGATCAATCAAGTAGGAAGTAGGGTATTACCTCCATCGAGAGGGCCCGAACCTGGGTAAACATCGTATCCCCAGCCTCCTGTTATCATTAGCCTTAGATGCACAGTTCGGGACCCCCTACCCGAGATCCGCCGGTTTTGACACCGACATTGGTGCTTTCATTGAGAGTTCCATTGTGTCGTCACGATAAGGCTTGATGGCTCCTTCAATCATCAACAACGCTATGGTCCAGGGTGAGGTTTTCCTCCCCGGGTAGATCTTCGTATTCGGCGGCTTCGCACTGCGGGCCAACTCGCTTGGTCACCCGGAGTAGATCGACAGCTACGCCCCTGGCCATGAGGTCACATTTGGATACTTGAACTACACGGCTGTTATTCGCGGAGACTTGATCTTCGACAGATTCGAGCCTGTGTGAGGAGCGCCGAACAGTCACGACGTGCATGACTTAGATCTGCCCTCAGACGGTATTCGGACTATCGCACCTGCAGCTGCCCCGGCCTTTAATTTGGAGCAGATCGCGCCATCCGAAGACGGGTGGATGGACCCCGTCACGGAGGCCGCACACCCATCAGCATTGGAGTTGAACACAGGCTCCTCCTCTAAGGAAACCTGTGTCACCGGACCCCTGGACTTGTCTCCAGTCTCAGGTTCCCGACCGCGTACGTTGGTGCCTGTCGAATATGATTGGGCACCGATCATGGAGTTTACCTCCGTGGATATCTTTCAACACTCACCCTTGGGTAACATGCTAAATTCATTGAGCTCTCTCTCTCTCTCTTCATCAGGAGGCTCTTGGCCGAACTATGTCCGGCTCAAGTGGGATCTGGACGACGAAGAAATTCGCTGCCCACCCACCACCCACTTAATAGCCACTGTCGATGACTTAACCGACACGTTGTACTTTGACTTCGAAGACATCGACGGTATGGATGCCGATGCTGGAGATGATTAGGAACCACCACCCATGGGGCGCTGGACAACCACCTCATCATATGATATATACATGGTGGACACACCCAAGGAGAACAACGGTGACAAAAAGGATGCAACGAAGGACAATCCCCCCGGGGAGAAACCAAAGCGACAGCACAGGCGCCGCTCTAAGTCCAGCCACAATAAAAATAGCGATAACAGCGCAAGAAAAATTGATACCCCGGTCGACTCCAAAGGAAACGACGACCCCATGGACCCAGCGATGGAGTAGGATGAGCCAGGGCATGCCGAACATAGCCCGGAGCAGATGCCCGATCATGGCGATCCCGAGGGTAAAACTCATCAACCTGCCTCTGGAGAGGAGGACAGTCTGGACGACGATGCATTCATCATCTCGGAAAAATGTTTGGAACAAGAGAACCTCCACAGAAGGCTTATGGCCACCGTGAGGAGCCTGAAGAAGCAGAAGCAAAGGCTTAAGGCCGTGCAGGATACGCCCAACTGCAGATGGAACAAAGTGCTAGACACCAAAGAAAAATATGGCGACGATCGCCACACAAAGAGTTACCCAAAGCACAAGCTGCTGCCCGAATTCGACGACGAGGCCATATAACCCATCCCGCCAAAGAATAATACGACCGATTAGCCGGACCGACCACCTCGTGGCCGCAACAGAGTAGCTACTGACGCTACACACAAGCCAACACACGATTTACGTGAGCTCCTGGATAAAAAGGCTGGCGCGACCAGGTCCATCTATGGATCTAGAGGACGTGCTCCGACGCAAGATCATAGCCACCAAAATGATCATATTGATCGAATACCAGTTCAGAATCAACCCCGAACACAACAACCGTCCACAGCATGCCACGACACATCCAATTACAGGGGTACTGCACACCCCCTGTGCTTCACTGATGAAGTGTTGGATCATGAATTTCCACAGGGATTCAAACCCATAAATACAGAGGCATACAACGGAACGACAGACCCTGGGGTCTAGATTGAGGACTTTATCCTTCATATCCACATGGCTCGACACTTGTTGAAAAGGCTCCCCGATAACTCAATTGGAAGTTGGGAGGAACTTGAGGATGCTTTCAGGGCCAATTTTCAAGGGACCTATGTTAGACCTCCGGATGCAGACGATTTAAGTCACATAATACAACAACCCGGAGAGTCAGCCCATAAGCTTTGGAACAGATTTCTCACTAAGAAGAATCAGATTATTGATTGTCCGGATGCCGAAGCCTTACCGGCCTTCAAGCACAGTATCCGAGACGAATGGCTCGCCAGACACCTCGGCCAAGAAAAGCCGAGGACAATGGCGGCCCTAACAAGCCTTATGACCCGCTTTTGTGCGGGTGAGGACAGCTGGTTGGCCCGTAGAGGCACCAGTGACCCAGGCACATCCGAAATTAGGGATGGCAACAGGAAGCCACGACGCAATAAAAACAAGCGTCAAAACAAGGAAGAGAGTCCGGACAACACGGCGGTCAATGCCGGATTCAGGGGCTCTCGACCCGGTCAACGGAAAAAGCCATTTAAAGGTAGAGAGGATGGACCGTCCAGCCTAAATAAAGTTCTAGGCAGATTATGTCAAATTCATGGCACCTCCGAAGAACCTGCAAACCACACCCACAGAGAATGTTGGGTCTTCAAGCAGGCCGGCAAGCTAAACCCGAACACAAGGAAGGGAGACACCAAGTGAGGACGAGGATGAGCCTCGCCAACCGAACACTGGGGGACAGAAAAAATTCCCACCAAAAGTTAAAACGGTGAATATGATCTATGCAACTCATATACCAAAGAGAAGGCGCAAGCGCGCACTCAGAGACGTATACATTGTAGAGCCCGTCGCCCCCAAATTCAACCCTTGGTCGGCTTGTCCGATCACTTTCGATCGCAGGGATCATCCGATTAGTATCCGGCACGGAGGATCGGCTGCCTTGGTGCTCGACCCAATAATTGATGGATACCATCTCACTAGAGTCCTTATGGACGGTGGCAGTAGTCTTAATCTGATATATCAGGACACTGTCCGCAAGATGGGGATAGACCTGTCAAGAATCAGCCAAAGTAACACTACCTTTAAAGGAGTAATACCAGGTGTTGAGGCACGCTGCACGGGCTCCCTCGTATTAGGGGTTATATTCGGATCTCCCAACAACTTCAGAAGCGAGGAATTAATCTTTGACATCGCTCCATTCCGAAGCGGCTATCACGCACAACTTGGAAGAGCGGCCTTCGCTCGCTTCAATGCAGTACCGCACTATGCCTACCTTAAACTCAAGATGCCCAGTCCACGCGGCGTCATCACTGTTAGTGGAAACACAGAGCGTTCCTTACATGCAGAAGAATATGTGGCGGCTCTGGCAACCGAACACTAAGCGGCCTCTTCAACCAGAATACATGATCGGTCATCAAGACCGCGGACACGATTAGACGAGTCCGGAGCACCGCCGGTGGTAATAGCATAGATAAACATGAGCTGGGGTCTATAGATATACCCCCATAGGCGGTTCTAGGGGCTGCGAACATGTAACAAAGCCCATAGTTCGGCTTGACCCTATTAACATAATAATATATTGCATTTTCATGATTCATTGAGAATAACCAACTTCTCACATGATTACGCTAGACTCTTTTACCTGAGTTTTAGTTTTTTACAGATGACCATCGTGCTACACCCTTCCAGGATATGGCACAACGGAGACAAAGGCGCAGACATGCAGCAGGGCCCTGCTCAAAGGTTTCTCTTTAGATTAAGCCCCTGTGTAAACCTTCTCTAATGTCTCTTGTTGTTTGATATCCCCCGGGTACTCAATACACCCACGAGGGATACTGGCGTTATTGGCATTTCGCCACATCTGATTAATGCGCGTAACTGGTAATTCGGGGTTCATTATCCAGGGCGTTACTCAGCCCAGTATATGTTACAAAGTCCGAATACCTTCGGGAGTGTTCGGCGTCATGAGTTTGGCCTTATATGCATCAGCTCCAAATCAAGACTTTGGTCAAATGTTGGGTTTGCCCGGCTCCTGGGTTTGCTACCTTGCGTTCAGTTATATCGGCTAAGGCGGCTAAAGGAGAACTACTGTGATTGTGCCCTAGTTATTCCAGACGAGCACCTTAGTAGAGAAAGCCGAAAACTAACTGTCATGATACAGCGAGAGACTGGTCAACCACTCGATGACTCAGCGGAATCTTCGGGATTCCTCCGCATTAACGAAGTACTGGTTTCCCAGTCATGTACGTACGCACACCGAATTCAGATGAACGCGGAAGTGCCAGGGGCTATATAGTAGCCCCACTGTCAAACTCCTATGGCTAAGTGAAAGTGTTAAAGCAATATAGTCCGATTGCCTAGTTAGATGTGCGGTCACCTCCTTAATGGACCAAGACGTTGGATCAAGTGTGATTACGCGCCTTTTTCGAACACCCCGCATTGTATGCGTGGGGGCTGAAGCCAACGACTACAAACTTTCACGTTACATACATACATCAACGGCTGCACAGGAGGCACTACAATACTTTCGGGAAAAAAGTATAAAAACAGCCTCCATAATCAAAATAGCATTGTTTTTACAATCGATATATATGTCACTCGAACATGATACTCTTCGAGCACTGAGCCTCTATTAAACGGGCGCCTTCTAGGACTTGCTCAAAATAGTGCTCGGCCGGGTCCTGGCCTCCCGCCGGACCCCGGGTGGCAATACCGGTGGCCTCCATATCCGCCCAATATGTTTTAACACGGGCAAGAGCCATCCGTGCACCCTCTATGCACGCCGACCTCTTCACAGCGTCGATACGAGACGCAGCGCCAAGGAATTGTTGCACTAAACCAAAATAACTGTCCGTCCTTGGTCCCTTCGGCCATAAATGGTCTACGATAGACCTCATGGCAAGTCCGGACAACCTATGGAGCTCGTACCATGCGTCCATCCTTCTATTCAACGGCAGCGGACGCGTCGGGGAACTGAACTGCGACCAGAATAACCTTTCTACCTCATGATCTTTCCGATCTTTGAAAAACTCAGTCGCATCAACAGTACTTTTTGCCAGGTCCGCATACGTGTCTGCAGCACTCCATAACTGATCCAGAGGAGCATACCTTGGATCTCCGAACTTCATCTGCAACAAAAAGGGCTTCCCAGCCATGATATCTCCGGCTTCTCGAAGCTCCTCCCGTGCAGCTCTACTTTCAGAGCGCGTTTCCTTGGTTGCCCCCAAGGCCTTCTTCAGGTCAGCTGCTTTTGCTTGGCTCTCCTTTTCAAGGAGCTCATATCGGTCGGCGGCATCTCTCATCTCAAAAGCCATCTTGGCTAGTTTATCTTCGCTCCGGTGATGAGCAGCCTGTTCGGCTCTTAACTCTTCGGCCGCCTTTAGGGCAGCCGCATCACTTATCCTGGCTTATTCCTTAGCTAGGGCAAATTCCACCCGAAGGGCCTCCATGGCAGCAGCTCCATCTGCAGCCACAACATATTATAGATACTAGCATCATGCTCCTCTTAAATATTAGCTGACAAAAAAAGATAAGCAGCACATACCCTGTGCCTCGTCAAGCCGCTTGTTCACAAGCACGATGTCAGCATCCGCCACATCAAGCTGTAGCCTTAGTTCGGCGAACTCAGCAGTCCGGTCAACCGCCGGACACTTAGCCATCTGCACATAATGAATCGCGATCATTACTTGGGAATATGATCCTCCGTTTGCCGCCTTGGCTGGCAACCAGAGTCTCAGGGGCTACTCTCTATAAAGAGCACACCTAGCATGTGCGGTACAGCTGAAAGTTTACATATTTCTTTGTGTACCTCAAAGCCTTTGAGCAGGCTTGTAAAAGCTTCATTCAACCCGCTTTTGGCGGATGAAATTCTCTCAAACACTATACTCATTAAAGCACGGTGCGCCTCGGATATAGTCGCTTGCTCCAGAAGGCCCGTCAGTGTGTCCGGCTCGGTGCCGGACGATCCCGGAATCTTCTTGTTGCTCTCCCTGGGAGCCGAATACTCCGGGCTTCGGGCGGCCGAAGCATTAACTTCCGGCCTCAGTGTATCAGGAGAGATCCTCCATGATGACACCTCAGGGTCGCCCGCCCCATGGGGCGGGGAGGCAGGAGGAGTTTCACTCTCCATCATCTCGAGAAGAAGATCCCCCGAAGACAAACTCTGTTGAGAAGGGCTACGAGCCGGACTGCAAGAGATAGATCTCAGTTATTATTCTCAGAGATAATGCAGGGCATGTTTTATCACAATCCTTTTTACTTACAGCTCGGTGGAGGGCTGGCCCGTTTGCGGGCGCTGTGCGGTGAGGACGCCCTCTGGGGCAGGACTCCCTGGCAAGGGTTTCTTCCCTTGTTTTGGCACCTCCGTTTCCGAATCTTCCAAGGCGGCCCTTTTCTTCCCGCGGGGGGAGGGAACCTTAGATTCACCTCCCCGATTATCCTCCTTTGTGGAGAGATTAATCCCCCCCCAGTTTGGATGTACAATGTATGAAGCTCGTTTTTGGCTTCTCTACTCTCCCCTTCATCCTTCCTCGATAGCACTTGATTTAGCGTGTGTTTAAGCATCCTGGTTAACGCAGGATTCGGCGAGCCTTCGGGAAGCGGGATCAGACACCTGATCCTCTCCGCCTTGCTGAGCCAATCCTGGCCACGGATGGTTTTCAGAATAAATGTTGCGATAAATATGAACAGAGTGTTTGGTTGCAGAGTTACTTACCTGGGTATCTGGACGATTGCAGTTCAAACCCACATCCTCGGTGGTGTCCGAACACTTTATGTGTGATCCGAAGAATAACCGATACATCCCTTTGAGTGTCATGGCAAAGAAGTGCTAAATAGTTCCCGACCCTTCTAGGTTGAACTCCCACATCCGGAGAGATTGACGTTTGCACGGCAGGACCCGACGGACTAGCATTACCTGAATTATTTTAATGAGGCTAAATCCCTCTCAAGAACATCCCAAATGCGGCTCTGCAATGTCGGTACGTCATTAGCAGGCCCCCACTCCAGTCCCTCATTGGCCCATGATGCCATTTGAGGCGGAGGGCCCGAGCGAAATGCAGGGGCAGCCGCCCACTTTGTGCCTCGAGGAGCTGTGATATAGAACCACCTCCGTTGCCATAAACCGAACACCTCCGGGAAGGAACCTTCTGGCCATGGGGCATCGGTGCTTTTGCTTATCACAGCGCCTCCACACTCTGCGTGTCGCCCATCGATCACCTTCGGCTTTACATTGAAGGTCTTGAGCCATAGACCGAAGTGTGGGGTGATGTGGAGGAAGGCTTCGCACACGACGATAAATGATGAGATGTGAAGGATGGAATCCAGAGCTAGATCGTGAAAATCTAGCCCGTAATAGAACATGAGCCCTCTCACGAAGGTATCAAGACTAAAGCCTAAGCCTCGGAGGAAGTGGGAAACAAATACGACGCTCTCGTTGGGTTCGGGAGTGGGGATGACCTGCCCTTGGGCAGGAAGCCTGTGCTGGATTTCGGCGGTCAGATACCTGGCCTCCCTGAGCTTCGCAATGTCCTCCTTTGTGATAGAGGAGGCCATCCACCGACCTTGAAGGTTGGTGATACGTCTCCAATGTATCTATAATTTTTGATTGTTCCATGCTATTATATTACCTGTTATGGATGTTTATGGGCTTTATTTTATACATTATTATCATTTTTGGGACTAACCTACTAACCAGAGGCCCAACCCATATTGCTGTTTTTTGCCTATTTCAGTATTTCAAAGAAAAGGAATATCAAACGGAGTCCAAACGGAATGAAACCTTCGGGAGCGTTATTTTTGGAACAAATCTGATCCGGAGAGCCTGGAGTGCAAGTCAAGAAAGCTCCAAGGGCCCCACGAGATAGGAGGGTGCCCCCCCTATAGGGCGCGCCCCCTGTCTCATGGGTCCCTCGGGCATCCACCGACGTACTTCTTTCTCCTATATATATCCACGGACCCCGAAAACATCCAGGAGCACCATGAAACACAATTTCCACTGTCGTAACCTTCTGTATCCGCGAGATTCCATCTTGGAGCCTTCGCCGGCACTCTGCCGGAGGGGGAATCGATCATGGAGGGCTTCTACATCAACACCATAGCCTCTCCGATGAGTTGTGAGTAGTTTACCACGGACCTACGGGTCCATCGTTATTAGCTAGATGGCTTCTTCTCTCTTTTTGGATCTCAATACAATGTTCTCCCCCTCTCTTGTCGAGATCCGATGAATTGTGGGTTTATGATCAAGTTTATCTATGAATAATATTGGAATCTTCTCTAAATTCTATTATTTATGATTGAGTTATCTTTACAAGTCTCTTCAAGTTATCAGTTTGGTTTGGCCTACTAGATTGATCTTTCTTGCCATGGGAGAAGTGTTTAGCTTTGGGTTCAATCTTGCGGTGATCTTACCCAGTGACAGAAAGGGTTGCAAGACATGTATTGTATTGTTGCCATCGAAGATAACAAGATGGGGTTTATATCATATTGCTTGTGTTTATCCCTCTACATCATGTCATCTTGCTTAAGGCGTTACTCTGTTCTTATGAACTTAATACTCCAGATGCAGGCAGGAGTCGATCGATGTGTGGAGTAATAGTAGTAGATGCAGGCAGGAGTCGGTCTACTTGTTATGGACGTGATGCCTATATACATGATCATGCCTAGATAACATCATAATTATTCACTTTTCTACCAATTGCTCGACAGTAATTTGTTCACCCACCGTAATACTTATGCTCTCAAGAGAAGCCTCTAGTGAAACCTATGGCCCCCGAGTCTATCTCTTATCATATTTTCTTTCAATTTACTTTTATTAGCATCTTTACTTTCTTGCATCTATATTATAAAATACAAAAAATATATTTATCTTATCATACTATCTCTATCAAATCTCACTTTCGTAAGTGACTGTGAAGGGATTGACAACCCCTTTATTGCGTTGGTTGCGAGTTCTCAGTTTGTTTGTGTAGGTGCGTGGGACTTTTGAGGAGCCTCCTACAGGATTGATACCTTGGTTCTCAAAACTAAGGGAAATACTTACGCTACACTTTGCTGCATCACCCTCTCCTCTTCGGGGAAAACCAACGCTAGCTCAAGACGTAGCAGTTGGATCCGGACATGATTGAAGGTCCGAAGTGCTTAAACCTGAGCTTTGGGTGTTGGAACTCTAGGTGGGGGAAGGAGCAAGCATGGGAAGAAAGGGACAGGCCTCAGTCCCTCTATAAAGGGGGTGAATATCAAGCGTCCTCAGCGTGACCGTTCAGGACTTGCCTAAAATTGAGGAATCATACCAACAGGCGTAGTTGGGTTACCCACGCCCGTATTAATGAGAATTCCGTGATAAGGGGAACACGATCTTTGCTTCGACAAGACGTGCCAATAAAACCGCCTTGCAACACGTGTAGTGGCAGGCTGGGAAAAATGGTTCACAGTAACCAGGCTACGGCACGATGTCACGCTAGGCAAAGCTGTCAGCAGATTGGATTTGTGGAATATTATGCTCTCTACGGTGGTATGTGGAATTTATTTTACAGAGCCGGACACAATTCATGTGTTCGAAGTTTATCTTGGAGTATTCGGAGATGGAACCCGCCTTGCAATGCCAAAGACAATCTGCGCACCGGGCTCATCGTCATTCAAGCCTGGTTCAGGGGCTACTGAGGGAGTCCTAGATTAGGGGGTATTCGGACAACCGGACTATATACTATGGCCGGACTGTTGGACTATGAAGATACAAGACTGAAGACTTCGTCCCTTGTCCGGATGGGACTCTCCTTTGCGTGGAAGGCAAGCTTGGTGATTCCGATGTATAGATCTCCTTCTCTGTAACCGACTCTGTGTAACCCTAGCCCCCTCCGGTGTCTATATAAATCGGAGGGTTTAGTCCGTAGGACAAGCATAATCATAATCATAGGCTAGCTTCTAGGGTTTAGCCTCTATGATCTCGTGGTAGATCAACTCTTGTAATACTCATATCATCAAGATCAATCAAGCAGGAAGTAGGGTATTACCTCCATCGAGAGGGCCCGAACCTGGGTAAACATCATGTCCCCAGCCTCTTGTTATCATTAGCCTTAGACGCACAGTTTGGGACCCCTACCCGAGATCCGCCAGTTTTGACACCGACAGTAGGCCTATATAAACCCCCCAAGGCACCCATGCAAAGGGTTGATCCATTAGAACTACACACACCACATAGAGAGAAGGGGAGAGCTAGCCTTGCCCTTCTTCTTTCTCTAGCCGAGCAGCTCAAGAAGCCTCTTTTAGCTACTTACTGATTTAGTGATCATGCGGAGACCCCGCAGAGCGGGACTAGGGGTGTTATCTCCTAGGACAGCCCCAAACATGGGTAAGATTCGCCGGCGTGCATGTCTTCGCCTTATGCCATTTCCAGGCACCGGTGATGTCTTACTGGCTCCCACTATGATTAGCCATCCTTTGGCATATGTCGCACCTACCACCCGACATTTGGCTCCCACCATGGGGCCAGGTGCACCGTCATCCAGAGACCAGCTTTGGACAGGAACCTTGTTCCTTCCCAGCGAGCGTAGCCAGCCCGGCACGCCCGATGGCGTTTGCCCCGACGTGCAGCATGGTGTCAACGCCGCCTGTGCAGCGAGCTGCCTTGCCGATCTTCTCGGCAAGGTCCACCTCTCCGAAGAGCCCGCACCAGATGCGGGTGCAACCAGCTCCGAGAGTTGCCTCATCGACCTCCTTGGCAAGCTCGACATCCCCAGCGAGCTCACCTCCAACTTGGAGTCGATCGGCTCCACCGCCCCGATGCTTGTCGACTCCAACATGGCATCCCTTGGTGCCTTCCCCACCAACATGGTTATGATCGACGACCCTCTTCCTCGCACACTGGAGGCTCACAGAGGTGGTGGTCATCAGCCACGGCGCCGTGTCCGGCGAGAACGCCCGCGACACTCTGCAGACGGCGTTGCATGATATGTCCATGCCTATCCTGCCAGACGCCGACGTCGAGACACTGGAGGCTCACCGCGTTGCCCTCATCGAGAACGGCTAGAAGATAGCCACAATGAGACGCCTCAGCAAGGCCTATCAACGTGAGGTTGATCGTGCCACCTCTCGCACGCCGGCTGTTGGCGGGCCTAGCCGGCTTGGCGCTATCAAGAAGCGCGGCGCGGCCATCGCTAGCATGCTGGGGGCCGACCGCCCGGTCTACGCCACACCACTCGAGAACCTGTGTGCCGCTTAGGAGGCAGCAGACGAGCTGGAAGGCTTGGACGGAGACGAGCTGCGCTGCATGACGAGACGCATTCAACAACTCATTGACGCAGCCGCAGAGCGGCAAGAAGCTGGTGCCCGCGCTGAGAGTCCTACCCCTCGCCGAGAGCACGGTGTGACCTCTTAGACGCCTACTGTGGGCGGCGCCCGCGAACGAAAGGATAAGGAGTCGGCTGCCAGCCGCAGTCGGACATGCTTCACCATTGAGCATGACGAAGTCGGCCTCCCATGAGCTGTGGAGTGATACGTCTCCAACGTATCTATAATTTTTGATTGTTCCATGCTATTATATTACCTGTTTTGGATGCTTATGGGCTTTATTCTATATATTTTTATCATTTTTGGGACTAACCTACTAATCGGAGGCCCAACCCGTATTGCTGTTTTTTTTGCCTATTTCAGTATTTCGAAGAAAAGGAATATCAAACGGAGTCCAAACAGCATGAAACCTTCGGGAGCGTTATTTTTGGAACAAATCTGATCCGGAGAGCTTGGGGTGCCAGTCAAGAAAGCTCCGAGGGCCCCAAGATATATGAGGGCGCCCACCCCCCACCCCCCTGTAGGGCGCCCCCTGTCTCGTGGGCCCCTCGGGCATCCACCGACGTACTTCTTCCTCCTATATATACCTACGGACCCCGAAAACATCCGGGGGCACCACGAAACACAATTTCCACCACCATAACCTTCTATATCTGCGAGATCCCATCTTGGAGCCTTCACTGGCACTCTGCCAGAGGGGGAATCAACCATGGAGGGCCTCTACTTCAACATCCTTGCCCCTCCTATGAGTTGTGAGTAGTTTAGCTCAGACCTACGGGTCCATAGTTATTAGCTGGATGGCTTCTTCTCTCTTTTTGGATCTCAATACAATGATCTCCCCCTCTCTTGTGGAGATCTATTCGATGTAATCTCTTTTCACGGTGTGTTTGTCAAGATCCGATGAATTGTGAGTTTATGTTCAGATTTATCTATGGTTATTCATTGAATCTTCTCTGAATTCTTTTATGTATGATTGAGTTATCTTTGCAAGTCTCTTCGAATTATCAGTTTGGTTTGGCCTACTAGATTGATCTTTCTTGCCATGGGAGAAGTGCTTAGCTTTGGGTTCAATCTTGCGGTGTTCTTACCCAGTGACAGAAAGGGTTGCAAGACATGTATTGTATTGTTGCCATCGAGGATAACAAGATGCGCTTTATATCATATTGCATGAGTTTATCCCTCTACATTATATCATCTTGCTTAAAGCGTTACTCTGTTCTTATGAACTTAATACTCTAGATGCATGTTGGATAGCGGTCGATGTGTGGAGTAATAGTAGTAGATGCAGGCAGGAGTTGGTCTACTTGTTTTGGATGTGATGCCTATATACATGATCATGCCTACATAACGTCATAATTATTCGCTTTTCTATCAATTGCTTGACAGTAATTTGTTCACCCACCATAATACTTATGCTCTCGAGAGAAGCCTCTAGTGAAACCTATGCCCCCCGGGTCTATCTCTTATCATATTTGCTTTCAATCTACTTTTATTTGCATCTTTACTTTTCTTGCATCTATATCATAAAATACCAAAAATATATTTATCTTATCATACTATCTCTATTAGATCTCACTTTCGCAAGTGGCCGTGAAGGGATTGACAACCTCTTTATTGTGTTGGTTGCGAGTTCTTAGTTTGTTTGTGTAGGTGTGTGGGACTTTTGAGGAGCCTCCTACTGGATTGACACCTTGGTTCTCAAAAACTGAGGGAAATACTTACGCTACAATTGCTGCATCACCCTCTCCTCTTCGGGGAAAACCAACGCTAGCTCAAGACGTAGCATGGAGCGGTGAGGTGACCGCCCGCCTCCTCCTCCGCCCCGCAGGGAGAGATATCCCTACCCGCCGCTTGTTGAGCATCCAATGCTCAGCGGCCAACTGGGCCGCCGCGAAGGAGTCGGCGAGAACGATGCCTGCCACCGGATCGACCGCCTGGCGTGATCCCTGGCGCTAGAAGAGGAGGAGGATGTCGGCCCGCCTTGTTTCGGCCCCCGCATTCGTGACGAGCCCTTTCCCAAAGGGTTCTCGCTCCCAAGAGACACGCCCAAGTACAACAGCTCGGTGAAGCCGGAAGACTGGCTGATAGACTACACCACTGCAGTCAGCATAGCAAACGGCAACAGGCGCGTTGCCGTGAAGTACATCCCACTCATGCTTCAAGGCACGGTACGCACCTGGTTGAATAGCCTCAAGCCCTACAGCGTCAACAGCTAGCTCGATTTCATGGAGGTCTTCATCCGCAACTTCACCAGCACATACAAGCGGGCGCCCAAGCCCTGCCAACTTTCCCTGTGCGTCCAAGGCCCGACCGAGTCTAGTCGCGACTACCTGACACGCTGGGCCGAGCTCCGCAACTCATGCGAAGGGGTGCACAAGGTGCAAGCTATAGAGTACTTCACCGCCGGTTGCAGAGAAGGCACCCTCCTCAAGCACCGGCTCCTCTACAATGAGTCAGCCACCCTCGATGAGTTGTTGATCATAGTAGACAAATATGCCACTGCCGACTCCTTGATGAAGGCGGAGCTCTGGGTGGACGCATCTGGAAAGGTGCTCCCTATGGCTCCCAAGATGTCGGCCGGCGACACCAGTCGGCGCCCGCATCCGAATGACAACAAGCGCAAGGCCCCGATGCCGACTTCCACCAGCCGGCAGGTGGCAACAGTTGAAGACCAGCAGCCAGAAAGGCAGCCCATACCCAAGCGCCAGAAAGGCGGCAGGACGGCTTGGCAGCCTGCCTTCTCCTACGAGCAAACCCTTGATACTCCCTACAAGTTCCACAGCGGCGCGAAGTCGTCCAACCACACAACCCGGAAGTGCCATTGGCTCACCCGAATCTCCAAGGGTGAAGGACTGATGCCTCCTCTGCCTGCTGGCCAGCTGCCTCCGGCTCCTCAGCATCCGCCCGCCCGCCCAGCAGTCGGAGCCATCCAAGACGAGTTCCCTGACGAGCATGCAGCCTATGTCGTCTTTACAAGCCAAGCTGGCGACAGGCGCAACCGGCGCCGGCAGCACTAAGAAGTCAATGTTGTCGCCTCAAAACATCCAGAGTTCATGCACTGGTCCGAAAAGCCCATCAGCTGGAGCTGAGCTGATCACCCAGAGGTGATGCCTTCTCCGGGTTCTTACGCCTTGGTGTTGGATGCCACCTTTTCAATGGCGAGGCAGGCTGCTCGTTTCTCCCGAGTTCTGATTGATGGCGGAAGCAGTATCAACATCTTGTACCACGATACCATGGAGAAGCTGAACATCAAGATGAAGCAGCTCTTACGCAGTCGGACTGTCTTCCATGGCATTGTACCTGTCCTCTCATGCCCACCAATCGGCAAGATCAAGATAGATGTTCTCTTCGGAGACAAAGATCATTTCTGCCGCGAAGTGATACGTCTCCAACATATCTATAATTTTTTATTGTTCCATGCTATTATATTATCTGTTTTGGATGTTTAATGTGCTTATTATACACTTTTATATATTTTTGGGACTAACCTATTAACCGGAGGCCCATCCCAAATTGTTGTTTTCTTGCCTATTTCAGTGTATCGAAGAAAAGGAATATCAAACGGCTCCAAACGGAGTGAAACCTTCGAGAGAGTTATTTTTGGAACGGAAGCAATCCAGGAGACTTGGAGTAGACGTCAGGGAAGCTTCGAGGTGGCCACGAGGGTCCAGGGCGCGCCCTACCCCCTGGGCGCACCCCCCAACCTCGTGGGCCCCTCGTGGCTCTCCTAACCGACTTCTTTCGCCTATATATATATCCATATACCCTAAAAACATCGAGGATCATAATAGATCAGGAGTTCCTCTTCTGCAAGCCTCTGTAGCCACCAAAAACCAATCGGGACCCCGTTCTGTCACCCTGCTAGAGGGGGGATCCCTCACCAGTGGCCATCTTCATCATCCTGGCGCTCTCCGTGACGAGGAGGGAGTAGTTCACCCTCGGGGCTGAGGGTATGTACCAGTAGCTATGTGTTTGATCTCTTTCTCTCGTGTTCTTGAGGTGATATGATCTTGATGTATCGCAAGCTTTGCTATTATAGTTGGATCTTATGATGTTTCTCCCCATCTACTCTTTTGTAATGAATTGAGTTTTCCCCTTGAAGTTGTCTTATCGGATTGAGTCTTTAAGGATTTGAGAACACTTGATGTATGTCTTGCCGTGCTTATCTGTGGTGACGGGATATTCACGTGATCTACTTGATGTATGTTTTGGTGATCAACTTGCGGGTTCAGTGACCTTGTGAACTTATGCATAGGGGTTGGCACACGTTTTCGTCTTGACTCTCCGATAGAAACTTTGGGGCACTCTTTGAGGTACTCTGTCTTGGTTGAGTAGATGAATCTGAGATTGTGTGGTGCATATCGTATAATCATGCCCACAGATACTTGAGGTGACAATGGAGTATCTAGGTGACATTAGGGTTTTGGTTGATTTGTGTCTTAAGGTGTTATTCTAGTACAAACTCTATGATAGATCGAACGAAAAGAATAGCTTCGTGTTATTTTACTACAGACTCTTGAATAGATCGATCAAAAAGGATAACTTTGAGGTGGTTTCGTACCCTACAATAATATCTTCGTTTGTTCTCCGCTATTAGTGACTTTGGAGTGACTCTTTGTTGCATGTTGAGGGATAGTTATATGATCCAATTATGTTATTATTGTTGAGAGAACTTGCACTAGTGAAAGTATGAACCCTAGGCCTTGTTCAACGCATTGCAATACCGTTCACGCTCACTTTTACCAATTGCTATCTTGCTGTTTTTATATTTTCAGATTACAAAAACCTATATCTACCATCCATATTGCACTTGTATCACCATCTCTTCGCCGAACTAGTGCACCTATACAATTTACCATTGTATTGGGTGTGTTGGGGACACAAGAGACTCTTTCTGATTTGGTCGTAGGGTTGCTTGAGAGAGACCAACTTCATCCTATGCCTCCCAGGGATTGATAAACCTTAGGTCGTCCACTTGAGGGAAATTTGCTACTGTCCTACAAACCTCTGTACTTAGAGGCCCAACAACGTCTACAAGAAGAAGGTTGTGTAGTAGACATCACGAAGCAGTTTGGTTTGAGGTAGTGGATCTAGAGAGCCCTTTATCATGCTTTACTTGGCCGACCTGCTCTTGCCAAGTTCATGGTTGTGCCCCACTATGCCTACCTCAAGATGAAGATACCGAGCTCCAAGGGCATCATCACCATAGTCGGAGACTACAAGAAGTCCTCTGCCTGCGCTGTGGCCAGTAGTCGGCTGGCCGAGTCCCTTGTGATTGCTGCTGAGAAAAAGATCCTTGATCGAGTTGTGGCCATGGCAGGAAAGTAGCCGGACCTGTTGCGCGATCCCAAGGAGTCGGAAGCTCAGGGCTCATTCCAGCCGGCCAAGGAAACAAAGAAGATACCTTTGGACCCGGAGCACCCGGAGAGGTTCGCTATTGTAGGAGCAAACCTGGACAAAAAATAGGAAAGCGAGCTCGTCGATTTCCTCCGTGAGAATCGGGATATCTATGGTCCCCCAAGGACATGCCGGGTGTTTCGACGGATTTCGCCAAGCACAAGCTACATATCCGAGCAGATGCAAAACCAGTCAAACAGCCCCTCCACCAATTGTCAGAGGAGACGAGAAGAATTGTTGGTGAAGAGATAGCCCGGTTTATGGCAGCTGACTTCATTATGGAGGTATTCTTTCCAGAGTGGCTTGCCAACCCAGTCCTTGTACTGAAGAAGAACAAGAAATGGCGCATGTGTATAGATTATACCAGCCTCAATAAATCTTGCCCCAAAGATTCGTTTGCTTTGCCCCGGATTGATCAAGTGATAGACTCCACAGCCAGATGCGAGCTATTGAGTTTCTTGGATCCCTACTCAGGTTACCATCAGATCGAGTTGGATCCAGTCGACCGCCTTCATCACACTATTCGGAGCTTTCTGCTATCTGACTATGACATTCGGCCTGAAAATGTCGATGCCACTTTTCAGCGTTGCATGCAGAAATGCCTCCTCAAGCAACTCAGCAGGAATGCCCACGTCTACGTAGACGATATTGTGGTGAAGACGGAGAAGTGCGGCACCCTGCTGGAAGATCTCAAAGAAACATTTGACAACTTGCGCCGCTTTCAGATCGAGATCAACCCTGAAAAATGTGAGTTCGGGGTACCAGCCGGCCAACTCCTTTGTTTCCTGGTCTCTGAACATGGCATTGAGTGCAACCCGGTGAAGATCAAGGCCATAGAGAGGATGGAGATTCCCACCCGGTTGCGTCCAGAAGTTCACCGGGTGCCTGGCTTCCCTTAACCGCTTCATCAGTCAGCTAGGAGAGAAGGCTCTTCCCCTGTATCAACTCATGAAGAGAACCACTCACTTTGAGTGGAACGACCAGGTGGACGAAGCTTTTCACTAGTTGAAGAAGATGTTGATCACACCGCATGTCCTGGCGGCTCCGACTGACAAAGAGCCCATGCTCCTTTACATTGACGCAACCAGCCAGGTGGTCAACACTGTCATCGTGGTTCAACGCCTAGAAGAAGGCAAAGCTCAGCTAGTCCAGAGGCTGGTGTATTACTTGAGAGAAGTGTTGTCAACCTTGAAGCAGAACTATCCCCACTACCAGAAGATGTGTTATGGCGTGTACTTTGCCGCCAAGAAGCTCAAGCCCTACTTTCAAGAGCACCCCATCACGGTCATTTGCACTACCCGCTTGCCGAGATCATGGGCAGCCGAGATGCATCTGGCTGGGTGGCTAAGTGGGCCATTGCGCTGACTCCTTATACCATCTTCTACCAGCCTCGCACCACCATCAAGTCCCAAGTGATGGCCAACTTCCTCATCGACTGGGCCGAGACCCAGTACCTGCCACCAGCACTCGACTCCACCCATTGGCGGATGCACTTTGACGGATCCAAAATGCGCACTAGTTTGGGAGCCGGCATCGTCCTCACCTCTCCAAAAGGCGACAAGCTCAAATACACATTGCAAATTCATTTTGCCGCCTCCAACAATGTGGCTGAGTATGAGGCGCTCATACACAGGATCCGGCTGGCCAAATAACTCGGCATCTGCTGGATCCTGTGTTATGGCGACTCGAATCTGGTGGTCCAACAGTCATCTGGTGATTGGGATGCCAAGGATGCAAACATGGCAAGCTACCATTTCCTCGTTCAGCAACTCAGCGGATATTTTGAAGGGTGCGAGTTCCTCCATGTGCCATGGGCAGACAACGAGTAAGCAGATGCACTGGCACGAATCGGCTCCACCCAGCAAGCTATACCAACTGGCGTCTCCCTTCAGCGCCTCCTCAAGCCGTCTCCAGAGTTACATTCTATCTTCATGCCGCCTGACCCCGATGCAGTCGGATAAGACTTGGGGACCACGGTAGGCGGCTCGGGGACTCCGATAGGCGGCTCGGGGACTACTATGGTCATACCCAGCCCAAGGACTTCAGAACCCGGCCCGGGGACTGCAGTAGTCGGCCCGAGGACTGCAGCAGTCGGCCCGAGGACTTCAACGACACAGCAAGCGGTGGCCGACTCCAACCCACCACCTCCCAACCAAACTAGCCTAGTCGCAGTAGTCGTGTTGGTAGTAGAAGAAGTCGCAGCTCCATCATGGGCCCAGCTCATCCTCAACTTTGTGGTGAACAGAGAGCTGCCGACTGACGAGATCTCAGCAAGACAAGTTCAACACCGAGCTGGAGCCTACATAATAGTAAACAGAGAGCTCGTTAGGCGTAGCGTGACTGGAGTCTTCCAGCGCTGCGTCGAGCCAGAAAAGGGCATTGCAATCCTCAAAGACATCCATCAAGGCGAGTGCGACCACCACGAGGCCTCAAGATCACTTGTCGCCAAAGCTTTCCGCCATGGTTTCTTTTGGCCGACTGCTTTGGAAGACGCCAAAGAGTTGGTCAAACACTGCAAAGGGTGCCAAGTTTTCAGCTCCGAGCAACACCTGCCAGGTTCTGCACTCAAGACCATCCCCCTCACCTGGCCCTTCGCGGTCTGGGGGCTGGACATGATGGGCCCATTCAAGATGGCACGCGGCGGCATGACACATCTGCTTGTTGCCGTAGACAAGTTCACCAAGTGGATTGAAGCAAAGCTAATCAAGAAGTTGAATGGGCCGACTGTTGTGACCTTCATTACAGATATCACCACCCGGTATGGCATACCACACAACAGCATCATCGACAACGGCAATTTTTTTGCCAAAGGAGCATTGGCCCGTTTTTGCATGACGTAGGGCATCCGACTGGACTTAGCGTCTGTTGCCCATCCGCAATCAAATGGCCAAGTCGAGCAATTAAATGGCCTCATCCTCTCCGGCATCAAGCCCCGACTAGTTGAGCCTCTATAGCGTTCGACTGGTTGCTGGCTTGAGGAGCTACTGGCCGTCCTTTGGAGCCTGCGCACCACTCCGAACAAGTCAACCGGCTTCACTCCTTTCTTCCCTGTGTATGGTGCCGAGGTCGTCATCCCAACTGAAATCGAGTTTGACTCACCTCGAGTCACCATGTACACCGAAGCGGAGGCGAAGGAAGCGCGAGAAGACGATGTCGATCTGCTGGAAGAGAGCTAGCTGTTAGCACTCAGTCGGTCCGCCATCTACCAGCAGAGCCTACGCCGTTACCATAGTCAGAAGGTCAAGCCAAGATCCTTCCAAGAGGGCGACCTTGTGCTCCGGCTGATCCAGTGAACAGCCGGCCAGCACAAGCTCTCAGCCCCTTGGGAAGGCCCCTTCGTCATCAGCAAGGCTTTGGGCAAAGACTCCTACTACCTTATCGACGCACAAAAGCCCAAGGCACGCAAGAGACATGATTCCGGCAAGGAGTCAGAACGCCCATGGAACGCCAATCTCCTTCGAAGATTTTACAGTTAATGCAGTATGTATCACGCTACCTTTTGTATTAAGTACAAGACATCAGGCCCCCCGAGGAGCACTCGGGGACTACCCTCTTTTATCTATATGATAAGTATTATGCCTATGAATGTGTTAGTACATTTGTTCTTTCGTCCTACACCGGGTTTGACTAGTCGGCCCGGGGACTTGCCGCCTTGAATTATGTTAGCACTACCTGCAGTCAGACAAGTAGTGTGCCGGCATCTAAGCCCCCTCTTGCCAAAAGTTACAGCTCGCAGAAGCGGCTGTTCGGCTGGCAAGAGTCAAAGGTAGGAAATGATGCTCACATGAAAAATGGCTAAGGACCAATGAGCTTACATAACACAAGCCGGCTCCCCACCCTGCCAACCGACTGCTAAGCAGCCGGCTGGCCGGCTTCCCACTCACCTTGCCACAATCTAAGAAGGCTGAAGTACTTACCTCCCAAACGGCCAAGTACTTTCCCAGCCACAGACTGTAGAGCAGCTGTTTGGCTGGAAAGACGGCTACCAAGGGAGGGCGGCAAAGGAAAAAGCTGGAAAAAGATTAAAAGTAAGAAAAGGCGGAAACCGACACCAGCATAGCACATGCAAGATAAAATTTACACAAAAGGCCTTCGAAAGCCGGAATTCAACATAGTTTGAATACAACCCCAGTGAGTGGAACTGCGCAAATTTAAGAGACATTGTTCAAAAGATTGACAAGCAGGGTAAAAACTGGCCGCCTAGACCAAGGGAGCAACAGGCGAGCCCGGCAGGTCGGTGGAGACGACGACGCTGGCTGGTGGAGTGGCCGGGTGGCGAGTCTCGGCTTGATCATCACTCATGGTGTGCAAAACCGAACCAAAAACCAAGAACCGAACCGAAAAAAACAAAATCGAACCGAAAATTCGGTTTTTTCAGGTTTGGTTTCAGTTTCAGTTTTCAATTCTACAAACCATTTAACATCCGGTTTTTTTGGTTTAAAACCGAAAACAGTTTGGTTAAACCGAAAGAACCAAAGTTCGCTTTTATGTGCAACAATATGAGCTGAGCCGTGCGCCACCCCTTCTTTTATAGCCATCCGCCCACTGCGCTGCAGCTCGATCGGCGAGGTGGGACTAAATCGTTGCAGCTCGGAACAACAGCAGGCACCTAGCGCATGCGATGCTTGTGTGCGCTCAAAGTATCCAGCCCATACGGCCGCTTTGTTGAGTGATCCACGTCCAGCAAGCCGATCGGTTTTGTTGGTACTCGAGAGGATTGACCTGGGTCGTACGCTCGTAGCCTCGTGGCTGTTGGAGATACGTAGGCTTTTCTCTCTTTCCTTTTTTTGCTTCATCCCTCATCTAATCAATCATATCTGCTGCCATTTAATCTAAAAAATGTTAAGAAGAAATCATGTGGACCTCGAAACCTGCCTAACCTCTCATGTCTTCTGCCATCTAATTCCTATGACTAAATCATGTCTGTAATGTAGTAATAACCCAATGTACGTACACAATTTTCACAAGAAAATCTAACCTACTGCACCGAACATGTGACCAAAAAATTATTTGTTGTTTACAAGTTCGTGTCAACTTTAGTTATTTTGGTTATTACCGAACCGAACCGAAATTAAATGGTTATTACCGAAACTGAATCGTATCTATGTATAAAACCGTATAAACCGAAGTATAAAAACCGTGTAAACCAAAAACCATATAAATCGAACCGAAACAAACCGAAAAAACCGAATGCACACCCTGAATCATCACTGGCAGCAGTCAGCGTGTTCGCACGAGCCTCGTTGCCGGAGGCACGATCAGGCTGAGGCTGGCCGTATGCTCCACTGTCTGGCGCGGCGTCTTTGCCATCCTTGTCCTCGGCCTCGTCGCTGGATTCGATCTCCTCCGCCGAGTCTTCGCCATCTACCAGGTTCAGCCCGAACAAGTCCGCCGGCATCTCAGCACCGTCTTCTTTCAACTTAGGGATGAAGACGCTGGTGTCGGTGTAGTCGGCGATCGCCGCGGCACGATGAATGATGGCGGGCCTCACCGCCACCAACTCCTTGTTGGCCTCCTGCCGAAACGTGGCCAACTGGGCTAGATCCAGCCCAAGGTACCACGCCCTGACAAACTCCAACGCCCGCCTGGCGCCTGCCCGTGCTGAAGAAGCTTTCCACGCCTCAAAGCGGCCGACTGCCACTTCGAGCCAGTCGGCGGTTCGACTATGGGTACACGGCGCCGGCATGTCAGGCCATAGTGTGGATAGCACCTGGGCCCCGACGTGTTGAAGGCGGTGGAGCATCCGGTAGGCCGGCTGGAGACGGGCCTGGATGGCCAGGAGCTGCTCCTCAAGAGTCCGACGAGCATTCGGCGCAATCTCAGCGCCAGCCTGCCTCCGCACTTCATGATGGGCCTCGATGATCTGGCTGGCAAAAATAGAGTAGCCAGGGAAGTATTCTATGCAAGGAAGAAAAGGGAATACAAAGTCAGAAGCCCAACCAAATAACAGGCGGCAAACGAAGGGAAGAGGAGGAAGGCAACTTACCATCGACCATGTCCTCGATTCGGTCGTAGTCGTCGCTCCACGCCTGCTCCGACTCAGCCCAGTTCGTCGCCTGGGTCTCATACTCGGCTTGGAGGGTGGCCTCATTGTCCTTCACCGCCTGGAGGGCCGCCTTGTGACTCTCCTCCTGGTCAGCTAGCCACTCGATTAGGCGGTCGCACTCCTGAGCTATAGTACTGCACTCCGCCTCCTTGGCGCGCAACGCAGTCTGGGCCTCACCCAGTTGCTACTGTAGTGCGACATTGGCCTCTGCGAAGGCAACAAAGAAAAACAACCAATAAGCAAGAAGTCGCCAGGAGAAGATCCGGCCCGACTGCTTAGCAGTCGCCCGAATCTCGGGGACTACACCCAGTGGGTGCGCTGACGTGCCCCCACGAGAGAAAGAAGGCGAAATACTTACTCCGGCTTTCAGACAGGTCGGTGGTCCGTTGAGTCAGCTCCCAGACGTGGGAGTTGAAGGCGGCCATGTAGAGGTTATGATAGTCCTGCCAAAAGGACAGATGAACAAGGAGAAACAAGTCAACACCCGAACCTGCTTAGAAATTCCAGGCCACCTGCTCAGCAGCCGACCCGGAACTCGGGGACTACACCCAGTGGGTGCGCTGACGCGCCCCCACAGAAGAATACAAGAATAAGAAGCAAAAAGCAACAGGCTTACTCGGATGGCCATCCACGTCGCCAGGAACTCCAGGTTGTAATTCTTCAGGGCGGTGGCCTGAGATTGAAGCCGGGCTTGGACGTCCTACGCCGCCTCGTTCAGCACGGCCATCCTGCCCCTGGAGCTCAGTCCGGCGAGCTGACGCTAGCCGCCTCTAGCTCCTGGGTTGGCGAGCCGGAGCCCCTGGCCTCCTGCGGAGGCGGCGCCGAGGCCACCTTTCCTACGTGCTGGTGTGCTGGAGACTGGACCACAAGGTCAGCCCCTATGGTCGGCTCGCCTCCAACCGGCGGCACGGGTGGTGCGTTGGGCTGGCCGCCATGGTCCGCTTTAGTTGGTGCTGGCGGAATCACTTCCATCTCTGGGGCAATGCCATCATCCCCCTCCCTCTCCATGACCGGTTGTTCGCTCTTTTTATCATTTGGCCTTTCCCTTTTTTATTTGGCCTTTCTTTTTTTATTTGGGGACAATGCTCTAATAATGATGATCATCACACTTCTATTTATTTACAACTCATGAATTACAACTTGATACTAGAACAAGATATGACTCTATATGAATGCCTCCGGCGGTGTACCGGGATGGGCAATGAATCAAGAGTGCCAGGTATAAAAAATTATGCATGGTGGCTTTGCCACAAATACAATGTCAACTACATGATCATGCAAGGCAATATGACAATTATAATGTGTGTCATAAAAAAATAGAACGGAACGGTGGAAAGTCGCATGGCAATATATCTCGGAATGGCTATGGAAATGCCATGATAGGTAGGTATGGTGGCTGTTTTTAGGAAGATATAAGGAGGTTTATGTGTGATAGAGTGTATCATATCACGGGGTTTGGATGCGCCGGCGAAGTTTGCGCGAACTCTCAAGGTGAGAAAGGGCAATGCACGGTACCGAAATGGCTAGCAATGATGGAAGGGTGAGAGTGCGTATAATCCTTGGACTCAACATTAGTCAAAAGAAATCATATACTTATTGCAAAAATCTACAAGTCATCAAAAACCAAGAACTACGCGCATGCTCCTAGGGGGATAGATTGGTAGGAAAAGACCATCGCTCATTCCCGACCGCCACTCATAAGGATGCACAATCTAAGAACACCTCATGTTTCAAATTTGTTACACAACTTTCACCATACGTGCATGCTGCGGGACTTGCCAACTTCAACACAAGCATTCTTTAAATTCATAATCACCCAACTAGCATGACTCTAATATTACTACCTCCATATCTCAAAACAATTATCAAGTATCAAATTGATCATAGCATCCAATTCACTTTTTATGATAGTTTTTATTATACCCAACTTGGATGCCCATCATTCTAGGACCAATTTTATAACCATAGAAAATACCATGTTGTTCTAAAAGACTCTCAAAATGATATAAGGGAAGCATGAGAGATTAACAATTTCTACAAAATTAAGCCACCGCCGTGCTCTAAAAGATATAAGTGAAGCAACAGAGCAAAAACTATCTAGCTCAAAAGATATAAGTGAAGCACATAGAGTATTCTAATAAATTCCAATCAAGTGGGTTTCTCCCAAAAGGTGTGTACAGCAGGGATGATTGTGGTAAACTAAAAAGCAAAGACTAATATCATGCAAGATGCTCCAAGCCAAACACATATCATGTGGTGAATAAAAATATAGCTCCAAGTAAAGTTACCGATAAACGAAGACAAAAGAGGGGATGCCTTCCGGGGGCATCCCCAAGCTTAGGATTTTGGCTATTCTTGAATATCTTGGGGTGCCATGGGCATCCCCAAGCTTAGTATCTTGCCACTCCTTATAACATAGTCTATCAAATCTTTACCCAAAACTTGAAAACTTCACAACACAAAACTCAACAGGAAATCCCATAAGCTCCGTTAGTGAAAGAAAGAAAAAAACACCACATAAGGTACTATAATGAACTCATTCTTTATTTATATTGGTGTTAAACCTACTGTATTGCAAGTTCTGTATGGTTCATACCCTTACATACTAGCCATAGATGCATCAAAATAAGCAAATAACACACGAAAGGCAGAATCTGTCAAAAATAGAATAGTCTGTAGCTATCTGTAACTTTAGAATACTTCCGGAACTCTAAAAATCCTACCAAAATAGGACGTCCTGGGTAATTTATCTATTGATCTACAGCAAAGATAATCAAAGCAAAATCACGTTTCTGTGATTTACTGAATTTTTTATCGTGAGCACAAAGTTTCTGTTTTTCAGCAGAATCAAATTAACTATCGCCATAGGTTATCCTATAGGTTCTATTTGGCACAAACACTAAATAAAACATGAAAACACACCTAAACAGAAGGTAGATGTAAAATTTATTACTAAACAGAAGTAAAAACAAAAAACACAAATAAAATTGGGTTGCCTCCCGACTAGCGCTATTGTTTAACGCCCCTAGCTAGGCATAAAAGCGAGGATAGATCTAAGTAGTGCCATATTTGGCACTCAATTCATAAGTAGATCGCATGATAGATTCATAAGGTAATTTAACTTTATTTCTTGGAAAGTGCTCCATGCCTTTCCTTAATGGAAATTGGAATCTAATATTCCCTTTCCTCATATCAATAATTGCACCAATCGTTCTAAGGAAAGGTCTACCAAGAATAATAGGACATGAAAGATTGCAATCTATGTGAAGAACGATAAAATCTACGGGCACCAAATTTTTATTTGCAACAATGAGAACATCATTGATCCTTCCCATTGGCTTTTTATTGGTGGAATCCGCAAGGTGCAAATTTAAAGAGCAATCATCAAGATCATGGAAACCTAGAATATCACATAAAGTTTTCGGGATAGTGGAAACACTAGCACCCAAATCACACAAAGCATAACACTCATGATCTTTAATTTTAATCTTTATAGTAGGTTCCCACTCATCATAAAGTTTTCTAGGTATAGAAACTTCCAAATTAAGTTTTTCATCAAAAGATTGCATCAAGGCATCAACAATATGTTTGGTAAAAGCTTTATTTTGACTATAGGCATGAGGAGAATTCACAACCGATTGCAACAAGGAAATACAATCTTCTAAAGAACAATTATAATAATTAAATTCCTTGAAATCCAAGATAGTGGGTTCAATGCTATTTAAAGTCTTGACCTCTCCAATCCCACTTCTACCAAATTTAGCATCAAGATCTAAAAACTCTGAATCATTGGGACTCCTTTTAACTAAAGTTGACTCATCTCCAGTCCCATCATTATTAAGATTCATATTGGAAAACAAAGATCTAATAGGGGACACATCAATAACTTTAAGATCTTCATCATTATTTTCATGGAAACTAGAAGAACACGCCTTTACAAAGCAATCTTTCTTAGCACGCAATCTAGCGGTTCTTTCTTTGCACTCATCAATTGAAATTCTCATAGCTTTGAGAGACTCATTGATATCATGCTTAGGAGGAGTAGATCTAAGTTTCAAAGTATCAACATCAAGCGAAAGTCTATCAACGTTCCTAGCCAAACCATCAACTTTAAGCAATTTTTCTTCAAGCAAGGCATTAAAATTCTTTTGAGAAACCATAAATTATTTAACACTATTCTCAAAATCAGAGGGAAATTTATTAAAATTACCATAAGAATTATTGTAGGAATTTCCATAATTATTAGAGGGATTACTAGGGAACGGTCTAGGATTAAAGTTTCCTCTATAAGCATTGTTGCCAAAATTATTCCTACCAACAAAATTCATATACATAGATTCATTATTATTCTCAATCAAGGTAGATAAAGGCATATCATTGGGATCAATAGAAGCACTCTTAGTAGCAAACAATCTCATAAGTTCATCCATCTTTCCACTCAAAACATTGATTTCTTCTATAGCATGCACTTTTTTACTAGTAGATCTTTTAGTGTGCCATTGAGAATAATTATCCATAATATTATCAAGAAGTTTTGTAGCTTCTCCTAAGTTGATTTCTATAAGCGTGCCTCCCGCGGCCGAATCTAAAAGATTTCTAGAAGCAAAATTCAATCCAGCATAAAAAATTTGTATGATCATCCATAAATTCAAACCATGAGTAGGGCAATTGCGAATCATCAATTTCATTCTTTCCCAAGATTGGGCAACATGCTCATGATCAAGTTGTTTAAAATTCATAATATCGTTCCTAAGAGAGATGATCTTAGCGGGAGGAAAATACTTAGAGATAAAAGCATCTTTTCACTATTCTTAGGCAAAGACGAAACCGAACTTTAGCACGATCTCTAAGTGAAAATGGAAATAACTTCAATTTAACAATATCATTATACGTATCCTTTTTATTTTGCATCTCACACAAATCAACAAAGTTGTTTAGATGGGTAGCAACATCTTCACTAAGAAGGTCGGAGAATTGATCTTTCATAACAAGATTCAGCAAAGCAGCATTGATTTCACAAGACTCAACATCATTAAGAGGAGCAATCGGAGTACTAAGCAAATCATTATTATTGGTATTGGAAAAATCACACAACTTGGTATTATCTTGTGCCATCGCGTCAAGCAATCCAACATACGAGCAAACAAAAAGGTAAGCGAAAGAGAGAGGAGATTGGGAAAGAGAGGGCGAATAAAACGACAAGGGTGAAGTGGGGGAGAGGAAAAGGAGAGGCAAATGGAAAATAACGTAAATGCGAGGGAGATGAGTTTGTGATGGGTACTTGGTATGTCTTGACTTGAGCGAAGACCTCCCCGGCAACGGCGCCAGAAATCCTTCTTGCTACGTCTTGAGCTTGCGTTGGTTTTCCTTGAACAGGAAAGGGTGATGCAGCAATAGTAGTGTAAGTATTTCCCTTAGTTTTTGAGAACCAAGGTATCAATCCAGTAGGACGCTCCTCACAAGTCCCACGCAGCTACACAAACAAACAAGAACTCGCAACCAACGCAATAAAGGGGTTGTCAATCCCTTAATGGCCACTTGCAAAAGTGAGATCTGATAGAGATAATATGATAAGATAAATATTTTTGGTATTTTTATGATACAGATTGGAAAACTAAAGATGCAAATAAAAGTAATAGCAAGCTTATATGATAAGAGATAGACCCGAGGTCCATAGGTTTCACTATTGGCTTCTCTCAAGATAGAATAAGTATTATGGTGGTGAACAAATTACTGTCGAGCAATTGATTGAAAGGCGAATAATTATGAGATTATCTAGGCATGATCATGTATATAGGCATAACATTTGTGACAAGTAGACCGACTCCTGCCTGCATCTACTACTATTACTCCACACATCGACCGCTATCCAGCATGCATCTAGAGTATTAAGTTCATAAAGAACGGAGTAACGCATTAAGAAAGATGACATGATGTAGAGGGATAAACTCATGCAATATGATATAAACCCCATCTTTTTATCCTCGATGGCAACAATACAATACGTGCCTTGCTGCCCCTGCTATCACTGGGAAAGGACACCGCAAGATTGAACCCAAAGCTAAGAACTTCTCCCATTGCAAGAAAGATCAATCTAGTAGGCCAAATCAAACTGATAATTCGAAGAGACTTGCAAAGATAACTTAATCATACGTAAAAGAATTCAGAGGGGATTCAAATATTTCTCATAGATAAACTTGATCATAAACCCATAATTCATCGGATCTCGACAAACACACCGCAAAAAGAGTTACATCCAATAGATCTTTAAGAAGATCAAGGAGAACATGGTATTCAGATTCAAAGAGAGAGAAAAAGCCATCTAGCTAATAACTATGGACCCGAAGGTCTGTGGTAAACTACTCACAACTCATCGGAGAGGCTATGGTGTTGATGTAGAAGCCCTCCATGGTCGATTCCCCCTCCGGCGGAGCGCCGGCGAAGGCTCCAAGATGGGATCTCGCGGATACAGAAGGTTACGGCGGTGGAATTAGGTTTTCGTCATCTCCTCTGATGTTTTCGGGGTACATGGGTATATATAGGAGGAAGAAGTACGTCAGTGGATGCCCGAGGGGCCCACGAGACAGGGGGGCGCGCCCTCCACCATCGTGGCTTCCTCGATTGCTTCTTGACTTGCACTCCAAGTCCTCTGGATTGTGTTTGTTCCAAAAATCACGCTCCCGAAGGTTTCATTCCATTTTGACTCCGTTTGATATTCCTTTTCTTCGAAATACTGAAATAGGCAAAAAAACAACAATACGGGCTGGGCCTCTGGTTAGTAGGTTAGTCCCAATAATGATATAAAAGTGTAAAGTAAAGCCCATAAACATCCAAAACAGGTAATATAATAGCATGGAACAATCAAAAATTATAGATACGTTGGAGATGTATCATTCGCCGCCGGCTCCTTCAGGCGGCACCACCAAGGCTTCGGGCACTGGCGCCACGACGCGTAGGGGGATGACGAGCTGCGGGGGTTGGCCGCGTGAGGCCTCTCCTGCCTGCGTTGTGGCTGCGGCGTCTGCCTGGGCCTTGGCCACGGCATCAGCCTGCGCCCTCGCGGCCTCGTCCGCCTCCTCCTGCGCCGCCTTGGCGGCAAATGCTCTCTGCCGCTCCGCCTCCTGCTCCTCACGCACCTCCTGCGTGTTCCTCTCCATCGCCGCCTAAAGTTCGGCACGCGGGTCTATGTGGTGGGCGCTGGCGGAGCCCCCCACCGCTCCCACGATGGAGCCGGCAACCGACCGCTCAAGAGAGAGCGGGGCCCTGTTTAAGCAAGAGGAAGAAGATTCAGAAGATTGTTTGAAATAGAAAGCAGAAAAGGTACGGTATGAAGCCGACACTTATGTAGAAACCATTTGGGGATCCTTCACGACCTTGCGGAAGCGGTTCGCCTTCGCGGTTGCTTCCTCTCACTTGGTCGCTGTGGCCGAGCTCTTGGGCTTCTTCGGCCGGCTACCAAACATCGACGGCGCGGCCCGGTGCTTTTGCGCGCCGCCTCGGGTAGCCGGCGCGGTAGATGAGCTCGCGCCCACTTGGTCGGACGATGGCTGGCGGCGCGGGACGGATTCTTCTTCGTAATCGTCAGGCCGTTCTTCAAGGCCGCCTCCAGCTCCGGAGCCGCCTGCCTCGCCACCTCCGCCTACTGCGTCGTCCTCCAGGGGGGCTGCCCCCAAGTCGGGGTCGTCCATATCGCTCTCCTCCCTGTCAGGGAGGAACTGACGCTCCGACCCAGCGGCGCCGACTACTGGCTGGAGAAGAGCGCTCTGTTGCATAGCCAATTGGTCAAGACGGCCAACGAGAACTCGGCAACTAAAGAAAAAGAAGAAATGAAGACTTACGACTGATGGTGTTTTCGCGTACGAATACAGCTCCTTGCTGAATCGCCATTCCGCCTCCGGGAGCTTGCAGTTTGAAATATAGTTCACCAAGTGAGCTACCTCCGAGTGAGGCATCTCCTTCGTGCACATCTGGCTTGGGTCACGGTGCACGCTCATCTGGCATATCATATGAGGGCGGCCTTGGAGAGGGAGCACCCGACGTGCCACGAAGGCGGTTAGCAAGTCGGGCCCAGTGATGCCTTCCGACCTCACCATCACCTTAAGCCGGGCGACGGGAGCAGCCCCGGTGATCGACAAAGTCCTGGGCCAGTACGACCAGTTGGGTCGCGTTCTAGTTGGCGGGCCAGCTACATAAGCTGGCAGGTTGACCCAGTCTCCCTCCGGGTGAACGCTCTTCACATAGAAGTACGACTGCTGCCACATCTTCACCGACTGTATCAGTGTGATGGAGGGGAATGGGTTCTCAGCAGTCGGCCTCTGCGCCGCGATGAAAGCACCGCACTACACTGCCACTCCCTTGACAACGGTGCCGAGCTTCGTGTAGAAGAACTCGCCCCAAAGTTCAAGGGTGGGGAGGACACCAAGAAAGCCCTCGCAAAGAGTGACGAAGGCAGACAGCAGCACCACCGCATTCGGCGTGAGGTGGTGCAGCTGCAGGCCGTAGAAGTCGAGGAAGGCGCGGAAGAAGCTGCTTGCCGGCAAGCCGAGGCTGCGTAGGCAATGCGACCTAAAGAAGATGCATTTGCCCTCTTCCGGCGCCGGCGAGATCTCCCTCTCCGGCACCAAGTGAACCTTCACGAAATCCTTGTCGGGCAGCCGCCGCATCTAGCGGAGGAAATCGACATGATCCTCATGAAAGTTGGAGCCATCCCATGCTCCGGCATGGGCCATGGGGTCGAAGAGCTTGATGGAGAGGCGGCGCAATGACGAGCGCGCGGTCTTGCGAAGACGAGGTGCGGTGCGGCACAGTGGCTGGAAGCACCGTGCGGCGGTGGATAGTAGCAGCAGCAGAGGGAAGAAGAAGAGAATGGCGGTGGAGGAGGTGGGCGCGCGTGCGCCTGCGGCCCCCCTCCTCCCCCTATTTATAGCCTCAGAGTGCCGAAGCCGAGGGGGCATGGAGTGGGGGTCATGGGATTAACTGCGCCCACTCCCCCATGACCCCACGATTATCGCGCCTTAACGGCGCGTAGTAACTACGATTGGAATGCCAACCGCCCACCTCGGCCGCAGAGGATCCGCGCATGGGCCGAGGCATCGTAGTGGCAGGCCCAGCCTGCGACGACATCCCGTCGCGCACATGGGCTGGTAGGCGGGCCCAGGCGGCTAGTGCCGCGTGGCACACTGGCAGTTGGCGGCCGGCCCGACGCCTGGCATGCGCGTCTGGTTGTGGCCAACTCCTAGCTGTCGGCTCTTCAGAATAGGAAGCTTCTTGGGCTTCTCATTCTCCATTCGGCTGTGAAGCCCTACCAGCTTCGGGGACTACTGTCGGAGTAAATGGCCACAGGTAGCCTAACCGGCTCCCCCTGGCTCTTCAAAAACATCAGGCCGACTGCACACTCAAACATCCAAGACGAAGGGCCGCCTTCCAGTGGCTGGTTGGTCCCTTGGCCGGCTACAGGAAGGCGGTAAGGCCCCGCAAGCTACCCTAGAGTGGGCCGACTCCTAGCATGCGGCCGCTAGAGTGGCTGTCCTCTAGCAGATGTCCCGCCTCATGCGCCCTCAAAGTCTGCACCCACATAACAGCGGCGAGATGGGGCATGGCTACAGTGGAGTCTGCCACCCCCGAATCTCGGAACCGGCGTGGCCACAGTGCGTCGTACCGGGCGACCATCCCTCGCCCGACGCGGCACTGTTGCCACGTTGACCGTGACATCACCCACGGCAGAACGACTATGCCCCCACGACAGGTTGTCGGTACGGCCCACAAGGGGCGGGCCCCTCCTGCCAGAGAGCCACCATAAGGCGGCCTGACCAGTCCAGTCGGCCTGAGGGGAGGCCGGTTCCCAACAACTGGCTAACCCTTGCCCTGGAAGTTCGTGCACCGTTAAGTAGATAAGACGGGGTAAGGCTAAAGTAAGCGCCCGCCAGGTGGCGGTACTGTAGCCATGCTTGCCCCGACAAAGCCATCGTCATCAAGGGGTGCCTTGGGCATCCCCAATCTTAGGGTCTTTCCACTCCTTATTCTCCTCATATCGATATCTCACCCAAAGCTTGAAACTATAAATTATATTGAGCAATATAAGCCACAGAAACTAGAAAACAAGCAAACTATGCATTGAAAACAGAATCTACCAGAAACAGAACAGTCTGTAATAATCTGAACAACACCCATACTTATGCTACTCCGAAAATTATGAAATAAATTGGTGCACGTGAGGAATTTGTCTATTAATCTTCTTCAAAAAGAAACAACTCAAAATCACTCTTATGTAAAAAATGACAGCTAATCTCATGAGTGCAAAGTTTCTGTTTTTACAGCAAGATCACATTAACTTTCACCCAAGTGTTCCCAAAGGTCTTACTTGGCACTTTATTGAAAGAAAAGCTACAAAACATGATTAGTACAGTATATTAATAATTTAAACACAAAAAAACAGTAAGGGTAAATATTGGGTTGTCTTCCAACAAGTGCTTTTCTTTAATGCCTTTTAGCTAGGCATGACGATTTCAATGATGCTCACATAAAAGATAAGAATTGAAACATAAAGAGAGCATCATGAAGAATATGACTAGCACATTTAAATCTAACCCACTTCCTATGCCTAGGGAGTTTGTGAGCACACAATTTATGGTAACAAGAATCAACTAGCATAGGAAGGTAAAACAAGTATAACTTCAAAACTTCAAGCAAATAGAGAGGAAACTTGATATTATTGCAACTCCTACAAGCATGTATTCCTCCCTCATAATAATTTTCAGTAGCATCACGAATAAGTTCAACAATATAACCATCACATAAAGCATTCTTTTCATGATCCACAAGCATAGAAATTTTACTATTCTCCACATAAGCAAAATTCTTCTCGTTCAGAATAATGGGGGCAAACTCAACAAAATAACTGTCATGTGAGGCATAATCCAATTGAGATTTAAAATCATGATGACAAGTTTCATGGTTAACATTATTATTTATCGCATACATGTCATCACAATAATCATCATAGATAACAACTTTATTCTCATAATCAATGGGAACCTCTTTCGAAACAGTGGGATCATTAGTAACTAAAGTTGACACTCTTCCAAATCCACTTTCATAAATATCACACTAAGATTCAACACCCTCCAAAATAGTGGGATCACTAATTCCTAAAGTTGACACTCTTACAAACCCACTTTAGATAATAGTATTATTCATACTCCAAAAGATATAAGTGAAGTTCATGGAGCATTCTATAATTAATATAGACAATATCCAAGCTCAAAATATATAAGTGAAGCACACAAAGCATTCTATAAAATCATACTCAAAAGATTTAAGTGAAGCACAAAGAGCATTCTATAAGATCATTGAAGGGATATCTCATACTAGCATGGTTCCTAAAGAAAAAGAAAAACACAAAGGACACAAATCATGCGAACGAAACAAAAACCGAGGTATACCGATAATTGTTGAAGAAGAAAGATGGGATGCCAACCGGGGCATCCCCAAGCTTATATGCTTGAGTATCCTTGAAATATTTACTTGGGGTGGCTTGGCATACCCAAGATTGAACTCTTGCCTCTCTTTATTCTTCTCACATCGGTAACTCCTCGTTCTTCGAACACTTCATCCACACAAAAACTTAACAAAAACTTTGTGAGATCCGTTAGTATAATAAAGAAAATCACTATGTTTAGGTACCGTTGAAAACTCATTAAAATTTAATATTAGCACTTTATCTACTGTATTCCAACTTCACCATGGTTCATACCCCCCGATACTACCCATAGATTCATCAAAATCAGCGATCAACACATAGAAAACAGATTCTGTCAAAAACAGGACAGTCTGTAGTAATCTGGAAATTTAGTAAACTTCTGTAACTCCAAAAAATTCTAAACAAATATTAAAATTTAAAACATTTGTACAGAAGTAATGTGAAAAAAGTTTCAGACCCATTTGACTTTTCAGTAAAAAATGTAAAATCACGCGCTACAGCCAAAGTTTCTGTTTTTGTACTGCACATAGCAAACAAGCAATCTAATCATCCTAAAACCAAAGCTTGGCACATTATTTTTATAATACAATGGATATACACAAAGGGATAATTATTTTCAGAGAAGCTTCCATGAAATTTTGTACATTGTTTCCATGAGCATGAACACAAGTGCTCAAGGTCAACCCTCACTTCTTCAATGCATAACCTTCCAATCACTTCTCTTATTGAAAAACTTTTTAGGCATGAGAGGCAAGTAATTTTTTTTGTATTTCCATTCTTTTAAAAAAATGTATATTTAACCCACAAATAAACAGAAACAAAAAGTAAAAACAATATCTACTTAATGAAGAAAGCAAACAAGCACACACGAGAATATCAACCCCCCGCTATAGCTCCCCGGCAACGACGCCAGAAAAGAGCTTGATAATCCCCAAGTGTAGGGAATCATCGTAGCAATTCCAAAAGGTGGAAGCCATAAGTATGGAGTGTCGAACCCACAAGGAGCTAAAGGTAAGATCAATATTCTCTCGAGTCCTATCTGCCACTGATACGACTCTACGTACACCGAACGTTTGCTTCCAACTAGAAACGAGAAATAAAACTACGTTGTGGGTATGAAGAGGATAACTTTGCATGATATCAGAGAGCTAAAATATAAAAGTAGGTGATGTTATCATAAATTTAGAATATATTACTAAATATTGTAAATAGCGAGTGTGGAATAATGATGGGTCGGTGTGCGGAATTATCCTAGGCAATTGTTAACAAGACCGGTGGTCGTCATTGCAATTTCATATGAGGGAGAGGAATAAGCTAACATAGTTTCTCTTCTTGGATCATATGCACTTATGATTGGAACTCTACCAAGCATTCGCAACTACTAAAGATCATTAAGGTAAAACCCAACCATAGCTTTAACATATCAAGTCCCCTTTATCCAATACGGCACAACCCCCTTACTTGGGTTTACGCTTCTGTCACTCAAGCAACCCACTATAAGTGAATCATGAACATATTGCAACACCCTAAAGCAGGAATCCCTCATGCTTGCGCGACACGGAGGGCACAATAGGACATCACCAAAATAAAACATACAACTCATACGAATCTAGATCATCAATCAACCCAAAGACATAGTATATCTACTCAAAACATCATCGGATGGCAACACATCATTGGATCATAATATATGGCATAAAGCACCATGTTCAAGTAGGGATTACAACAGGGTGCGGGAGAGTGGACCGCGTAAAATAGATGAGGATGGTGATGTTGATGAAGACGATCACCTCGATGGCACTCCGACGCCATTGAGATAGAGGAGGAGAGGTTCTCCCCCTTGTGCTTCCTCCTCCATGGCCTCCCCCTGGATGGGGAGAGGTTCCCCCTATGGTCCTTGGCCTTCATGGCGATGATGGCCCCTCGGGGCTGCTTAAAAAGCCTCGGGGGGGCTTGGAGGAGGGGGCGGCGGTGCGCGAAGTCCTAGCCAGACTCGATGGCATGCGGTGGCGGGATTCGTCCCGCGCTCGGGGACGAGGTGGTCGGTGGCTGGGCTGGCTTGGTGGGCTGGCTGGGCTTCGGCCCAGTCGGTCCAAAACTTTTTTTTAAAACAATTTTCTCTGCGAGGAAAAATCCTAAATAAATATAAGAAAAACTCTAAAAATTCTAAATACAATTTTCACCATCCAGACCTAATATTTAGGACAAGATGAACATTTTTTGACTAAGATGCAATTTTCAAAAGTGCAATATTTTTCTAATTGAAATAAAATAGCAAATAAAATACCATTAAAATAATAATTTGATTTTAAAATTCTTCCTCCAATATTTCTCTTAGTTTGAAGAAATCATATTATCTTCTCTCATTTATTTTTAATATTGGAAATTATTGGAGAGAAAAATAATAAAATCAAATTGATCCTTTCTTCAAATTTGAAAAATTCAAATATGAATTTTGTGAAACATCCAACTCTCTCCTTGGGTCCTTGAGTTGCTTAAGATTTCTAGGATCACAACAAAATGCAAGAATAACTATGATATGCATATGATGATCTATGTATAACATCCAAATTGAAAATCGGGATGTTACAAACCTACCCCCCTTAAGATGAATCTCGCCCTCGAGATTCGGGTTGGTCATCAAAAAGGTTTGGGTGGTCTCTTCGGAGATCTTCTTCTCGTTCCCAGGTGGCTTCCTCCTCGGTATGGTGGCTCAACCAAACTTTGCCAAACTTCATAACCTTGCTGCGGGTAACTCGACTGGAAAACTCGAGAATCTTGACTGGCTTCTCTTCATAGGTCAAATCACTATCTAACTGAATTGCTTACGGTGGCACTGTATCTCTTAGAGGAATACTGGTCATCTCTGCGTGGCACTTCTTCAACTGGGAAACGTGAAACACATCATGAACTCCTGACAATCCCTCTGGCAATTGCAGCTTGTATGCAACTTCTCCCATGCATTCCAAAACTCGGTATGGTCCCACAAAACGCGGTGCTAGCTTTCCCTTGACTCCAAAACGTTTCACTCCTCTAAGTGGGGACACATGAAGATATGCTCTATCTCCGACTTTGTAAACTATCTCCTTGCGTTTAGTATCCACATAACTCTTCTGCCTGGATTGGGCTACCTTTAGTCTGTCGTGAATCAACTTAACCTTCTCTTCAGAGTCTTTGATTAAGTCTGATTCGAACAACTGTCGATCTCCAACTTCATCCCATGATAACGGTGTCCGGCACCTCCTTCCGTACAAGGTTTCGAAAGGGGCCATCTTCAAACTAGCTTGATAAATGTTGTTATAAGACAACTCTGCATATGGCAAATTGTCATCCCAACTGGATCCATAATCTAGCGCACAAGCTCTCAACATGTCCCCCAGAATCTGATTAACTCTCTCAGTCTGTCCATCTGTCTGTGGATGAAAGGCTATACTGAACTCTAGCCTGGTACCCAAAGTTTTATGCAACTGATTCAAGAATTTTGAAGTAAACTGGGTTCCTCTATCTGATACAATGGTCCTCGGAACTCCATGTAGACATATGATCCTGGTCATGTATATCTTTGCCAACTTAACACTCGTATAGGTTGTCTTCACTGGGATGAAATGAGCTACTTTCGTCAAACGATCGACTACAACCCAGATAGAGTCATAACCTGAACGAGTCCTAGGTAATCCAGTGATAAAATCCATGCCAAGTTTATCCCACTTCCATTCGGGTATCGGCAATGGTTGTAGCAATCCTGCTGGCTTCTGATGCTCTGCCTTGACTCTCTGGCATACATCACATACTGCTACATACTCGGCAATATCCTTCTTCATTCCCGTCCACTAGAAACTTTCCTTCAAATCCAGATACATCTTGGTGTTGCCTGGGTGAGTCGAGTACGGTGAATCATGGGCCTCCTACAGAATCAACTTCCTGATCTCGGGGTCATTAGGCACATATATGCGATCCTCAAACCATAATGTGTCGTGCTCGTCCTCACGAAATCCTTTAGCCTTTCCTTTACTCATCCTTTCCTTTATCTCGGCAATCTCCTTGTCAGTCTTCTGGGGTTCTATGATCTTACCCAAAAGAGTGGACTGAATTTCCAATGCTACAACATAACCTCTCGGAACTATCTCCAAACATAGCTCTCGAAGTTCATCGGCTAACTCCTTAGGTAATCATATGGTTATGAGTGTGTTAACATAACTCTTGCGGTTCAACACATCTGCTACGACATTGGCCTTTCATGGATGATAGTGCAATTTCATATCATAATCCTTGATGATCTCCAACCATCTCCTTTGCCTGAGGTTCAACTCCTTCTACGTGAAGATGTATTTCAAACTCTTATGATCCGTGTATACATCACAACGGTTTCTGATGAGAAAGTGTCTCCATGTCTTCAGCGCATGCACCAATGGTGCTAACTCCAAATCATGTGTAGCATAATTCAACTCATGAGGTCGAAGCTATCGTGAGGCATATGAAACAACTCTTCCTTCTTGCATAAGCACACCTCCAAGTCCTCGACGTGAAGCATCGCAATATACTTGGTAATCCTTACGTTGGTCTGGGAGAATCGGCACTGAGGCTGTAACCAAGTGTTTCTTCAACTCCTGAAAACTGGCCTCACACTCCTTAGTCCATTTAAACTTGGTGTCCTTCAATAACTCCGTCATGGGTTTTGCAATCTTGGAGAAATTCTCAATAAAGCTTCGGTAATAGCCCGTGAGTCCAGGAAAACTTCTGATCTCTCCAACTGATGTGGGTGCCAACCACTTAGTGACAGAAGCAACCTTGGTAGGGTCTACTGCTATTCCTTCTCCGGATATAACATGTCCGAGAAATCCAACTTCCTTTAACCAAAACTCACATTTGCTGAACTTGGCATACAACTGATGTTCCCTGAGCCTCTCAAGAACCAAACGCAAATGCTCCTTATGCTCCTCTTCATTCTTCGAGCAGACCAATATGTCATCAATGAACACCACGACGAACTTATCCAAAAACTCCATAAACACTTTATTCATCATATTCATGAAATAGGCAGGCGCGTTAGTCAAACCAAATGACATAACGATATACTCATATAGCCCGTACCTTGTGGTAAAAGTTGTCTTAGGTATATCCTGCTGTCGGATCTTCAACTGGTGATAACCTGATCGAGGATCAATCTTGGAGAAAACGTTAGCTCCTTGCAACTGGTCAAACAAATCATTGATCATCAGCGGTGGGTATTTGTTCTTGATCGTCACCTTGTTCAGCGCATGATAATCAACAACCATCCTCAAAGATCCATCCTTCTTCTCCACTAAAAGCACTGGGGCTCCCCAAGGTGATGAACTTGGTTGAATGTAACCTTTCTCTAGTAACTCCTTTATTTGCGTCTTAATTTCCTCCAGATCATTTGCGGGCATCCGATATGGTCTCTTTGATATTTGTCCGGTGCCTGGCAATAGCTCAATCAAAAACTCGATGTCTCGATCTGGTGGCATGCCTGGTAACTTGATGTAGGGTGTAACCCTATGGTGACGATCTTTCACGTTTGGAGTGGATCCTATGGGGAATCACGAAGAACACGCGGAAGAACTAGAGGGAAAACACGGGGAGAACGAGAGAAACACTCAACCAACAAGGAATCAATCACACAAGTGCTAGATCACCGAACACAAAGAGATACATATGATCCACAATCAACAAAGGTAAGGATACAAAGGTAACCGATCTTCTCCGTAAGGAGGTCTTGAATCCACAAGGGGATCTTCCCACGAGGGGGTCTTGAATCCGATAGGATCTTCTCCGAGGAGGCCGCGGTCTCTCATGAGGAGGAGATCCGATGGATGAGCGAAGCTCTATCTCTAACTTGATCTAAATCAACGCTAACCCTAACTAGGAGGAGGAGGTGGAGGAGTATATATAGTCTAGGCGAATGAAAGGGTAAGTGGCTTCGGCCCAACACACGGGCGGGCGCACAGGCGTCGGACGTCCGACAGGTACCGGACGTCCGGAGGCTCGCGAGGGTCCGGTCGTCCGGTGCATGTCGGACGTCCGGTGTTTTGGATCTGGACAGGTGGTGTCGGACGTCCGGTCGGCGTCAGTCGTCCGGGCACTGGAGAGTGTCAGACGTCCGGTGTCTGGCGGTCGTCCGGGCGCTGGGAGTCGTCGGACGTCCAGTGGCTCCGGTCGTCCGTGGATTCGGCTCGGGTCCTCAGGGGCTGGACATCCGGGCTGGGCCGGTCGTCCGGCGGCTGTAGCTTCGCGCAGCTTCTTCTCTGGGTCCTTGTACTTGGCATCCTCGCTAGCTGTTCCGTTGGATGTGGTGGCTTCGTGGCTTTCCTCCAAGTACTTGATCATGCATAGAACACACGTTGGAGGTAGTAGCCATATCTCACATGTAGAAAGTGATGGTTCGGAGAGGAGCAAGTTCACCTTGTGTCCAATGGCGTATGTTCGAGGTCTCGTCATATGTCCACTTGGGGTTTGGAGAGTAGTCGGAGTGTACATGGGGATGAACGTGGGATGCTCCGCATCATCTCCCCCCCCCCCTTGGGAAAGATCCGACCTCGGATCGTGATCCTCATCACCATGGAAACAGTTGTTGGGGAGGAACTTGTAGTTGGACGGAGTTGAAGATATGGCGCAATCCAAGTAGTCCAAGGTGTCGCCGGAGTGATAGACATGCAAAAAGAGCAAACACAAGCAACACTCGGGAATACAATGGTTAGCGCACACAAAGTGTCCATCATGTAAGAATGAGTCCGTGCGGCAAGATTGGTCGTGACAAAGCGCATGAAGCTTACCAATATGATCTAGAATGAGATGCAAAGCATTCATGGGAGGAAATGCAATCATTGTGCACACAAGTGTGTTATGAATATGAGCAATGCAACCACGATGCAAAATGATGTCATAATGAGATGGTGTATCAAAAGCATGAACATAGAAATGGATTTTCAATATGTGAATGTCATCATGCAATTGATGGTTGACAAAATGATCATGATGTATGAAAATGCCATCAAGGTAGATCACAAAAAATTTGCTAAGGAAGTGAACAAGCTCATATATCATGGATGACATGGAAATAGATGCAACAAGACAAGCATAATGTGAGTCAATCCATGCATAGGGTGCAAACTTGTGGTGAGTATGATATGTCCATCGAGCATGACATGTATGAGCACAATCAACAAATATGGAGGTGTTGGTGTACCAAGGCTCAATGTCGAGGCATGAGTGGAGTTTCGAAGGTGCATCCAATAAGTGCGAGCGATCCTCAATATGAAGGTCCATGTAGCCAATCTCCAATGTCTCTCCTCCGTTCACGAGATGTATCATGTACACAACAAGAAGGAAACAACAATGAAAGAGTGGCCCTTCCAATATGCGCATTTGAGGATGGCTCAAAAAGAAGGAGTTCACCTTTAGGAGTGTCTCAAGGATGATGTAGTTGCGCATCTTGTATGCCTTCACATAACCAATATGTCGCGTGATGGTACCACCTTGTGAATCCTTGAAAATGAAAGAACGTGACAAACACTTGGAAAACCAAATGAGGTTAGCGGAAGTGCAAAACCTATAATTCGTGTGGTAAGATACCCAACAAGTGTATGCATCATGCTCATCATAAGAATGGACAAGGGAGCATTTCATAGTATGAAGGCTTATGAAGTAAGAACAACCAAATACAAGAGGCTCAATCAAACAATCATGCATCACAAGTAAAGTGTCCAAGTCTCCAAGATCAATAAGCATACCAAGTTGGCACTCAATACAAGGTGATATGAGAGATGCAACTAATGGAGACAAGAGGCAATGATCATGACAAATCAAGTGAGAGGCATGAACATATATGTCATCAACCCAAGAAAGCAAGTAATAGTGGAACATGGGTGATGCAACATAGCAAGCAATCCTAGCGATCAAGTCAAGCATGCTAGTAGTGCGAAGATGCAACATACTAGAAGGAATCATGGCAAGCATGTCATGTGTGCAAATAGTGGGCATGAATAATTCACATGTCATAGAACAAGCATGAAAGCAAGATGTGAGGAACATAGCATGAATGTATTGGTGAGAAGCCATATGTAAATAGCAATTGGTCATCATGACTCTCCCAACACAACAAACATCTATAGCATGGGGCACATGATAAACATGGCAAAAGCAACAAGGATCTCCACCAAGCAAGCAAATACACATAGGAGTATCATAATGGTGAAGCATTGGTAGATGCAAGCAAGGGTCACAATTGCATGGCAAAGGCATAGAAGCAAGAATAACATGCAAAGTGAACACGGGAAAATGAGCATAAGGTGACAAGTGGTAGATAGCCCATAGCCGTGTGAGAGCTAAGTAGAAGAGATGCGCGTAGTCGTTGCGTGAAGGGAATGGTGGAAAGGATAGTCCACGGGATCCCAAGTCATCGTTGCTCTCAAGAGCTCGTTTCGTCAACTCTTGGGATTGAGAGGTTGACGAGTATACGTGGGTACCTACACAAAACAAAGACAAAGGAAAAATTGTGTGTGCGTGGTAGATGTACACATCATCCATCATGATGCGCACATGCATGTGTCGATTAGCACAAAATATCAAATGCTCAAATAAATGAGATGCGTGATATAGAAACATGTCATCCCTCATGAGAGGTTTGTTATTATGTATAGCATAATGGAGACCCAAAGGATGTAATGCATCATGAGAAATATCTAGAGCATTGTTATTCATCGAATGCATATGGTGCACGCAATTATGGGAATCATGCAAAGTATGGAATGCATCAAAATCTCCTAATATGTATGAGGAAACTATGGGGTTATCCTCATGAGCATTAATGGAAACATCACATGGAGAATATTGACAACATCCAAAACAATATATATTTGGAATAATGTGATCATGGCATGACATAGTAGATGAATTGTGCAAATCATGTAAAGGAAGCATGGCAATATCATCACAAGAGAAGCAAAAGCCAATGACCATCATCTCGTCATCTATGCCATAAGTGCAAATGGGATTTATTTTAATGGGGTATGCATAGATACGATGTTGAGATTGTAATGATGCAATATGGGAGATCTCACTCATAGCATATGACAAGTTCAATGGATTGTCAAACATGATGTGACCAAAAGAATTTTCACATGATATCCTATGGAGCATAGCATCACAACTAGGCAACTCAACATGCTCATCATCATATTCATCATAAATAGGTAAGTCAAGGCATGAAGAAGTCTCACTAGCGTGAAGCATGGTAATAGGTGGGTCAACATCATGGGAGCAATCAATGTTAAGAGAGTCCACTAGTGGGACAAGAGAAGCACCATCACCTATGTTACCTTTGGAGCGTCGCTCATGTGTTGTAGGTGAGGTGTTGAAGATCCACTTGTTGTCATCTTCATCTTGATGGAACCATGTGGGGGGTGCACCATCGTCCACCATGGCCATTGGTTTTTCCATTGGAGGGATGGACTCGTCGCGTATAGGCGTGTCGTCATGTAGGAGGCCTAGCACCAAATAAGAAAACACACTAGGAGTAGAGGTTAAGTCATTAGAAATCATAGTGGCCTCACATGCCGTGTCAACTACCTCACTCACTAAGTGTTGTGGCTCACTCACTCCCTCAAAGATGCTCTCACTCATATGGTTGGTGGAGTCACTCAAATGGCGCTCAACCTCACATAGGATGTGTGGCATGCTCTCATGTGTGGGGCTAGTGGTGGTCACACTCATCCTCTCATAGGAAATGCTCTCAATGTCATGTATGGTGGAGTCACTCATGTCACTCATGTGGTGGTGGCTCTCCTCACATGGCACTTGGGGCATCTCAACATATGTGGGTGTCGGAGAGATGTTGGTGCAAATGTCTCCATGCGCGGTCGCGTAGCTTGACTCGGAGTATGAGTCCAAAGTGGGCGTCGTCTTCATGTTGTTGAAGAGGTTCGCGCTCGTCGCCGTGGTCAAAGGGGATGGCCCTTGCTCGACCGTCTTGTCGCCGTCTTATTGTTGGAGGCCCATTTGATGTGGCACCTCGTAGCTCGTCTCCATGACCGAAGGGAGTGTCCCATGCTCAGCCATCTTCCTTGGGGGGCTTCCGAAGATGGAAGTGGCGCCCTCACTTGTAGGTGGTCGCCTTGGACTTGATGAAGTCGATGTAGGCGTACTCGTGGGAAGTAGGCGAAGATGTCGTACGTCCAAAGGCGAAGATTCCTTGATAGCACTTGGCGAAGATGCCAAAGTGGTTGTTGTAGCCGTAGCACCGTCTTGGTGGTGGTCGTCTCACGGTCTTCTTTTGTGATCATGAAGCTTGGACTTGGCGTGTTGGTACTTGTTCATTTGCGCTTGTGGAGCATATTCAAGATGATGATGTCGTTCTCATGCTTGAGCTCGTAGGCGTTCGTCTTCGTCGTGCACATGATGCTTGGAGGTGACTTGCCCTTCATGATGATGTGGATCACGAACGTGATGGTGGTCGCCATGTCGATGTGGATGAGGACGATTTGCACTTGCATCGCTTTCGCACTCCGAAGACTTGTGTCTTGAATGTCGCCGCCTTGAAGATGACGAAGGGGAAGAAGACTTGATCAAGGCTCTAATCTCCTCCATCCTTGCATCTTGCTCCTCTTTATGTGCGGCAAGCTTCTTCTCGATGTGCTCTTGCAATCTTGATTGTGCGCCTTGCACTTGTCGTTGTAGATCGACGATATACGCTTTTGTGATGTAGTTGTTCACGCCGTCGTTGTTGTCGAGGACCAAAGAGGAAATGCCTTGCCTGTCCATCACAAGACTCGACCAAATATGAGTGAGAGAAAGAGAAGAACTTATACCAATGTACCTTGACCGATGTTGACAATGAATCAAGTTCACTCAAATGCGGACAATGAAATAGCACTATTGGTACCAATCCTTGTCGGTTCTCACACCTACACAACTAAATCTTATGGTGGAGCTCGGTGAGGATAGTGGCACAAAAATTTAATGCAAAATGTTAGCAAGAGTCAATAATGTTGAAAGAGATTCACAAATTCGCAAGTGAAACAAATGGACCAATAGCAAAGAATGGCACCCGGAAACTCACACACGGATAGATAAATGGGGTCGTGCAACCAAGGAATGAGCACAGAATGTGGAATCCATGGAAAACGCTCGTGTTGCACAACTCAAGAGAGACTCTAGCACGATTGCTCTATAGGCGGATACGACACTTTTGCACAACCTATATGATGCAAAATGGATATACTTTCTATGCCAAGTATGCTATGTATGTATGGTTCTCGGTGTTTCTCTCAAGATGATCCAAGATGATCGGATATGAAAATCTCATGTGCAATGTGGTATGATGCTATGGCACTTGCTTACAAGCTTCTTTGCTGTCTTTCTTTTGCTTAAAAGCTTTATTTCTTTTTTTTTCTATGGCCACTTTTGCACAATGCACAAACCAAGATAGCAATTGTGTATATGCGGGAACAAACTTGTGACACAAGATATGATACCAATATATGCACCACGATGATATGGTATGTATGCAATGGGAAGTATGATCACTAATGTGCACAAGTAATTCTACCGGCAATACTCAAATGGCTAGTCTCGATAGGCAGGTAACGCAAAATGGGCTAGGGGTTAACAATGCAATGGCAAGGGGAATATACAAAGGCGTCGTCAAGGTTACCGTCCTTTGCGATGATGAGTGGCGGTGTCTTTGATGTAGATACCAAGAAGATGGAGACTTGTCCCTAAGTAGCCAAAACACCTTAGGAAACGGAAAAACCGCGAACTCAAAATCTCAAATGACAAATGTCAAATGGTGGTAGTGTAGAGCGGTGGTGGTTTGCACTTGGCAATGCGGAAGTGGGATGATGGGATACACACGTGTCGGAGTTGAAGTTGCCATCCCTAAGTAGCCGAAACACCTTAGGAGACACAAGCCACAACTCAAACTAGCTCAAACAAAATTGGGTTAAGTTGGGGTGGTCGGAAGTGTATGGTGGGTAAGTCTATGCGGAAGTGGTGGTGGTGGTTGATGAAGAAGCAATTGTCCCTAAGTAGCCAAAACACCTTAGGAGACTCGAATCTCTACTCAAGCAACCACTAATGCTATGGGGACCAACATGGGTTAGGTTGCGGAAGTCGGTGGTGGCTATGCGGATTATATGGTGGAAGGCCTAGGCAAACTTGCCAAATTTTCAAAAATTTGATGCAGTCAAATGATGTTGGTGGTATTTTGTGGGAAGGGGGGTGTCAAGAGCTTCAAAACGAGCTAAAGAACGTCAAAATCGGAGTTCAGATGAATTAGTTATGGGCAAAACAAAAATCAGCCGAAGTCTGAAACTACAGGTTACGGACGTCGGGAAAGGTCGGATGTCCGGGGCGTCGGACGTCCGGAAAGGTCAGAAATCCGTAAATTTGGTTCGGGTTAGGTGTTCTGGTCGTCCGGAAAAGGTCGGACGTCCGGTGCTTCGTGGGGGTCTGGACGTTCGTAAATCGTCGGTCGTCCGGTGGGTCAGGGTCAACGCGAAATCCGAGTTTGGGGGCACGATTTTGAGCGGAAAATGGAGATTTCGGGGTCAAAATTGATGAGATTTCATGGGTGAAAGATGGGGAAACTTGGGGAAATGCTAGATCCACTTGAAACCAAGCAAATCCATGGATCAAAATCAACAAAACTTCCTCAAACCAACAAATCACAAAAAAAAATTGGGCCTATTTTTGGTGGGGATTTTCGGATTTAGGTAAGAACACACAAAATCAAGCTAGAAAAAGAGGGGTAGGGGCTCCAAAAACGTGATCAACCTTGCTCTGATCCAAGATGATGTAGGGTGGAACCCTATGGTGACGATCTTTCACGTTTGGAGTGGATCCTACGGGGAATCACGAAGAACACGCGGAAGAACTAGAGGGAAAACATGGGGAGAATGAGAGAAACACTGGTACTTTCCATAGGTTCATCTCCGGAAATACGTCGGGGAAATTCTTCACCACTGGTACTTTCTCCTGTACAACTCCTGATAAGGAATTCATCTGAGTCCTTCTCGGCGCATGCCTGGATAAATACTTGATCCTCTTTCCTTCTGTGGTGGTGAGAAGAATTGATTTACTGGCGCAGTCGATGTTCCCTTCAAACTTGGATAGTCAATCCATTCCTAGTATCATATCCGGTCCTTGTGACTCCAGAACAATTAGGTCGGTGGGGAAAACATGTCTACCTATGGTTAGTGGCTACTGATAGCATCCCCTACTAGCCATATACTCCGCTCCTGGGGAACTTACTAACATAGGTGACTTAAGGGCTACGGTTGGCAGGTTATACTTATCCACAAGTCCCCATGATATGTATGAATGCGATGCACCAGTATCGAAAAGAACAAGTGCGGTAAATGCATTCATCAAAAACTTACCGACAACTACGCTGGGTTGATCCTCAATCTCCTCCCCGCTGACGTGGTTCACCTGACTTTGGTGAAGGGGTTGGGCTTCTTGGCAGAACCTCCATTGCCATTTCCACTTTTTGCTTTAGGACATTCAGTGGCATAATGTCCAGTCTTCTAGCACTTGAAACAGGTAATGTGGCTCAGATCCCTCTTGGCTGGTGTTACAGGGTTCGAACGGTTCCAGCTGTTGCTTCCTCCATTCTCATTGCCATTCTTGGGGCCACTGTGGTTGTGTGAACTTTCTCCATTGTGCGTATGTCCTTCATGGTTATGGCCTCCATGGTTGTGGTTATGTCCTCCCGGGTAGGGGGAATAGCGGGGGCTTCTGCTGAGCTCCTGAAGTGTACCTCCCCTGTCCATACTTCCTCTTGCGATTATCAATCTATTGCTGCTTTCCTTCAGTCATGAGAGCCCTTTCTACCAACTCCTGGTAGTTGTTGAAAGTTTCCACCATCAACTGCATACTCAGCTCATCGTTGAGTCCCTCCAGAAACTTCTCCTGCTTAGCGGCATCTGCGGCTACGTCATTTGGGGCGTAGTATGCTAACTTGCTAAATTCATCCACATACTGGCCCACTGTACGCCCTCCTTGGCGCAAGTTGCGAAACTCGTGCTTCTTCATGCTCATAGCTCCTGCTGAAACATGCAGTGCGGAAAGCCTGCTGAAACTGATCCCATGTAACAGTGTCAATGGGGTAAGTGGCAGTGAAATTCTCCCACCATGATGTTGCGGGTCCATCAAGCTGGTGTGCGGCAAATCCACTCTCTCCGCATCTGTGCATCCTGCAGTTGTCAGCTCTCTTCCAATCTTGCGGAGCCAATCATCTGCAACAATCAGCTCGGTGCTACTAGAGAACACTGGCGGATTCAACCTTAGGAAACGGGCTAGGTGGTCAACAGGGGGTGGTGGCGGTGGGTTGTTGTTGTTATTGTTTCCTAGGTTCTGGTTCTGAACTAGTATCTGCATCAAGGCATTCTGCTGCTGGATCAACTGAGTGAGCTCCGGTGGAAAGGCAAATCCATTGTCATGTCTCGGAGGCATCTGATGGGTGTGAAGGGGTGAGAAAACATAAATAGAATTGAGGTCTAAGAGAGATTCACTACCCATATGCTTGATACGTCTCCAACGTATCTATAATTTTTGATTGTTCCATGCTATTATATTACCTGTTTTGGATGTTTATGGGATTTATTTTACACATTTATATCATTTTTGGGACTAACCTACTAACCGGAGGCCCAGCCCGTATTGTTGTTTTTTTGCCTATTTCAGTGTTTCGAAGAAAAGGAATATCAAATGGAGTCCAAACGGAATGAAACCTTCGGGAGCGTGATTTTTGGAACGAACGTGATCCAGAGGACTTGGAGTGCATGTCAAGAAGCAGCCGAGGCCTCCACGAGATAGGAGGGCACCACCCCCCCTATAGGGCATGCCCCCTGTCTCGTGGGCCCCTCGGGCGTCCACCGACGTACTTCTTCCTCCTATATAAGCCTACGTACCCCGAAAACATCCAGGAGGCACCCGAAACACAATTTCCACCACCGTAACCTTTTGTATCCATGAGATCCCATCTTGGAGCTGTCACCGGCGTTCTGCCGGAGGGGGATTCCACCATGGAGGGCTTCTACATCAACACCATAGCCCTTCTGATGAGTTGTGAGTAGTTTACCACAGACCTACGGGTCCATAGTTATTAGCTAGATAGCTTCTTCTCTCTTTTTGGATCTCAATACAATGTTCCCCCCTCTCTTGTGGAGATCTATTCGATGTAATCTCTTTTTGTGGTGTGTTTGTCGAGATCCGATGAATTGTGGGTTTATGATCAGATTTATCTATGGATAATAATTGAATCTTCTCTGAATTCTTTTACATGATTGAGTTATCTTTGCAAGTCTCTTCGAATTATTGGTTTGGTTTGGCCTACTAGATTGATCTTTCTTGCCATGGGAGAAGTGCTTAGCTTTGGGTTCAATCTTGCGGTGTTCTTACCCAGTGACAGAAAGGGTTGCAAGACACGTATTGTATTGTTGCCATCAAGGATAACAAGATGGGGTTTATATCATATTGCTTGAGTTTATCCCTCTACATCATGTCATCTTGCTTAATGTGTTACTCTGTTCTTATGAACTTAATACTCTAGATGCATGCTGGATAGCGGTCGATGTGTGGAATAATAGTAGTAGATGCAGGCAGGAGTCGGTCTACTTGTTGCGGACGTGATGCCTATATACATGATCATGCCTAGATAATCTCATAATTATTCGCTTTTCTATCAATTGCTCGACAGTAATTTGTTCACCCACCGTAATACTTATGCTCTTGAGAGAACCACTAGTGAAACCTATGGCCCCGGGTCTATCTCTTATCATATTTGCTTCCAATCTACTTTTATTTGCATCTTTATTTTCTGCATCTATATTATAAAATACCAAAAATATATTTATCTTATCATACTATCTCTATCAGATCTCACTTTTGCAAGTGGACGTGAAGGGATTGACAACCCCTTTGTCGCGTTGGTTGCGAGTTCTTTGTTTCTTTGTGTAGGTTCATGGGACTTGTTGAGAAGCCTCCTACTGGATTGATACCTTGGTTCTCAAAAACTGAGAGAAATACTTACGCTACTATTGCTGCATCACCCTCTCCTCTTCGAGGAAAACCAACGCAAGCTCAAGATGTAGCAAGAAGGATTTATGGCGCCGTTGCCGAGGAGGTCTTCGCTCAAGTCAAGACATACCAAGTACCCATCACAAACTCATCTCCCTCGCATTTACATTATTTGCCATTTGCCTCTCGTTTTCCTCTCCCCGGCTTCACCCTTGCCATTTTATTCACCCTCTCTTTCCCAATCTCCTCCCTTTTCCGCTTGCCGTTTTCTGTTTGCTTGTGTGTTGGATTACTTGTTGCCATGGCGCAAGATAATACCAAATTGTGTGATTTCTTGAATACCAATAATAATTATTTCCTTAGTACTCCAATTGCTCCTCTTAACGATGTTGAGTCTTGTGAAATCAATACTGCTTTGCTGAATCTTGTTATGAAAGATCAATTCGCTGGCCTTCCTAGTGAAGATGCCGCTACTCATCTAAACAACTTTGTTGGTTTGTGTGATATGAAAAAGAAGAAAGATAAGGATAACAATATTGTCAAATTGAAGTTATTCCCGTTTTCACTTAGAGATCATGCTAAAGTTTGGTTTTCTTCTTTGCCTAAAATTTGTATTGATTCTTGGAACAAGTGCAAAGATGCTTTTATCTCTAAGTATTTTCCTCCTGCTAAGATCATCACTCTTAGAAATGATAATATGAATTTTAAACAACTTGATCATGAGCATGTTTCCCAATCTTGGGAAAGAATTAAATTGATGCTTGGCAATTGCCCTACTCATGGTTTGAATTTATGGATGATCATACAAAAATTTTATGCCGGTTTGAACTTTGCTTCTAGAAATCTCTTAGATTCAGCCGCGGGAGGCACGTTTATGGAAATAACGTTGGGTGATGCTACAAAACTTCTTGATAATATTATGGCTAGTTATTCTCAATGGCACACCGAAAGATCTTCTGGTAAAGAAGTGCATGCTATAGAAGAAATCAATGTTTTGAGTGGAAAGATAGATGAACTTATGAAGATGTTTGCTACTAAGAATACTCCTCTTGATCCCAATGATATGCCTTTGTCTTCTTTGATTGAGAATAATAATGAATCTATGGATGTGAATTTTGTTGGTAGGAATAATTTTGGGAACAATGCTTATAGAGGAAATTTTAATGCTAGACCGTTCCCTAGTAATCCCTCTAATAATTATGGAAATTCCTACAGTAATTCTTATGGTAATTTTAATAAGATGCCCTCTGATTTTGAGAATAGTGTGAAAGAATTTATGATTTCTCAAAAGAATTTTAATGCTTTGCTTGAAGAAAAATTGCTCAAAGTTGATGATTTGGCTAGGAACATTGATAGACCTTCACTTGATGTTGTTCTCTCAAACTTAGATCTTCTCCTCCTAAGCATGATATCAATGAGTCTCTCAAGGCAATGAGAATTTCCATTGACGAGTGCAAGGAAAGAACCGCTAAGAAATATAGCTTTATAAAAGTGTGTTCTTCTATTTTCTATGAAAATAATGATGAGGATCTTAAAGTTATTGATGTGTATCCTATTAGATCTATGTTTTGCAATATGAATTTTGATGATTATGGGACTGATGGTGAATCAACTTTGCCTAGAAGGCGTCCCAAGAATTCGGAGTCTTTAGATTTTGATGCTAAATTTTGTAAAAGTGAGATTGGAGAAGTCACGACTTTAAATAGTATTGAACCCACTATCTCAGATTTCAAGGAATTTGATTATGATAATTGTTCTTTAAAAGGTTGTATTTCCTTGTTGCAATCCGTTGTTAATTCTCCACATGCTTATAGTAAAAATAAAGCTTTTACCAAACATATTGTTGATGCCTTGTTGCAATCTTTTGATGAAAAACTTAATTTAGAAGTTTCTATACCTAGAAAACTTAATGATGAGTGGGAACCTACTATAAATATTAGAATTAAAGATCATGAGTGTTTTTCTTTGTGTGATTTGGGTGCTAGTGTTTCCACGATTCCGAAAACTTTATGTGATATTCTAGGTTTCCATGATCTTGATGATTGCTCTTTAAATTTGCACCTTGCGGATTCCACCATTAAAAAGCCAATGGGAAGGATCAATGATGTTCTCATTGTTGCTAATAGAAATTTGGTGCCTGTTGACTTTATCGTTCTTGATATAGATTGCAATCTTTCTTGCCCTATTATTCTTGGTAGACCTTTCCTTAGAACGATTGACGCGATTATTGATATGAAGGAAGGGAATATTAGATTCCAATTTCTATTAAAGAAAGGCATGGAGCACTTTCCAAGAAATAAAGTCAAATTACCTTATGAATCTATCATGCGGGCTACTTATGAATCAAATGCCAAAGATGGCACTACTTAGATCTATCTTTGCTTTTATGCCTAGCTAGGGGCGTTAAACGATAGCGCTAGTTGGGAGGCAACCCAATTTTTTTATATTCTTTGTTTTTGTTCCTGTTTAGTGTTAAATTCTGTTTCTACTTTCTGTTTAGATGTGTTTTTAGCTTTTAATTAGTGTTTGTGCCAAGTAGAACCTATAGGATAAACTATGATGATAGTTGATTTGATTCTCCTGAAAAACAGAAACTTTGTGCTGACGATAAAAAATTCAATAAATCACAGAAACGAGCTTTTGCATTGATTCTTTTTTCTGCTGATCAATAAACACATTGTTTAGGACGTCCTATTTTGGTAGGATTTCTGAGGTTCCATAAGTTTGTGTTAGTTACAGATTGCTACAAACTGTTCTGTTTTTTACAGATTCTGTTTTTCATGTGTTGTTTGCTTATTTTGATGCATCTATGGCTAGTAAAATAGTTTATAAACCATAGAGAAGTTGGAATACAGTAGGTTTAACACCAAAATAAATAAAGAATGAGTTCATTACAGTACCTTATGTGGTGGTTTTGTTTTCTTTCACTAACGGAGCTTATAAGATTTCCTGTTGAGTTTTGTGTTGTGAAGTTTTCAAGTTTTGGGTAAAGCTTTTATGGACTATGGAATAAGGAGTGGAAAGATCCTAAGCTTGGGGATGCCCAAGGCACCCCAAGATATTCAAGGATAGCCAAAATCCTAAGCTTGGTTCTGCCCCAGGAAGGCATCCCCTCTTTCGTCTTCGTTCATTGGTAACTTTACTTGGGGCTATATTTTTATTCGCCACATGATATGTGTTTTGCTTGGAGCGTCGTGTATTATATTAGTCTTTTCTTGTTAGTTTACCACAATCATCCTTGCTGTACCACCTTTTTGGAGAAGCCTATTTGATTAGAATTTGCTAGAATACTCTATGTGCTTCACTTATATCTTTTGAGCTTGATAGTTTTTGCTCTAGTGCTTCACTTATATCTTTTAGAGCACGGTGGTGTCTTAATTTTGGAGAAATTGCTAGTCTCTCATGCTTCACTTATATTATTTTAAGAGTATTTTAGAACAGCATGGTATTTTCTATGGTTATAATTTGGTCCTAGAATGATGAGCATCCAAGTTGGGTATAATAAAAACTATCATAGAAAATGAATTGGATGCTAGGATCAATTTGATGCTTGATAATTGTTTTGAGATATAAAGGTAGTAATGTTAGGGTCATGGTAGTGGATAATTATGAAATTGAGAAATACTTTTGTTGAAGTTGGCAAGTCCCGTAGCATCCAGGTATGGTAAAAGTTGTGTGACAAATTTGTTGCATGAGGTGCTCTTTTGATTGTCTTCCTTATGAGTGGCAGTCGAGGACGAGCGATGGAATTTTTTCCTACCAATCTATCCCTCTTGGGGCATGCGTAGTAGTACTTTGCTTCGAGGGCGAAGTAGACTTTTGCAATAAATATATGAGTTCTTTATGACTAATGTGAGTCCATGGATATACGCACACTCATCCTTCCACTTAGCTAACCTCTATTTTACCGCGCAATTTTTGCCGGTAGCATAAACCCATTATTTACCTTCCTCAAAACAGCCACCATACCTACCTATTATGGCATTTCCATAGCCATTCCGAGATATATTGTCATGCAACTTTCCACCATTCCGTTTATTATGACACGTTTCATCATTGTCATATTGCTCTTTGCATGATCATGTAGTTGACATTGTATTTGTGGCAAGGCCACCTTCAAAATCTTCATACATGTCACTCTTGATTCATTGCATATCCCGGTACACCGCCGGAGGCATTCATATAGAGTAATATTTTGTTCTAGCTTTGAGTTGTAATTCTTGAGTTGTAAATCCATAAAAGTGTGATGATCTTCATTATTAGAGCATTGTCCCAGTGAGGAAAGGATGATGAAGACTATCCCCCACAAGTCGGGATGGGACTTCGGACTTTATAAAAATAAAAGAGGCCAAAGAAGCCCACAAAGAAAAAGAAAAAAGAAAAAGAAAAAAAAGAAAAAGGAAAAAAAGAAAAAAAATGAGACAAAAAGAGAGAAGGGACAATTGCTACTATCTCTTTTTCCACACTTGTGCTTCAAAAATAGCACCATGATCTTCATAATAGAGCGTCTCATATGTTGTCACTTTCATATACTAGTGGGAATTTTTCATTATAGAACTTGGCTTGTATATTCCAATGATGGGCTTCCTCAAAATGCCCTAGGTCTTCGTGAGCAAGCAAGTTGGATGCACACCCACTTAGTTTCTTTTGTTGAGCTTTCATATATTTATAGCTCTAGTGCATCCGTTGCATGGCAATCCCTACTCACTCACATTGATATCTATTGATGAGCATCTCCATAGCCCGTCGATACGCCTAGTTGATGTGAGACTATCTTCTCCCATTTTTTGTCCTCACAACCACCATATTAGACCACCATGGTGCTATGTCCATGGCTTGCGCTCATGTATTGTGTAAGAGTTGAAAAAAGCTGAAGCGTGTTAAAAAGTATGAACCAATTGCTCGGCTCGTCATCGGGGTTGTACATGATGGGAGTATTTTGTGTAATGGAAATGAAGCATGGCCTAACTATATGATTTTGTAGGGATAAGCTTTTTTTGGCTATGTTATTTTGATAGGACATGATTATTTGTTAGTATGTTTTGAAGCATTATTATTTTTATGTTTTATAAACTTTTATCTTGAGTCATTTGGATCTGAACATTCATGCCACAATAAAAAAATTACAATGAGAATTATGCTAGGTAGCATTCCATATCAAAAATTTCTTTTTTTATCATTTACCTACTCGAGGACGAGCAGGAATTAAGCTTGGGGATGCTTGATACGTCTCCAACGTATCTATAATTTTTGATTGTTCCATGCTATTATATTACCTGTTTTGGACGTCTATGGGCTTTATTTTACACATTTATTTTGGGACTAACCTACTAACCGGAGGCCCAGCCCGAATTGTTATTTTTTTTGCCTATTTCAGTGTTTTGAAGAAAAGGAATATCAAACGGAGTCCAAACGGAATGAAACCTTCGGGAGCATGATTTTTGGAACGAACGTGATCTCGAGGACTTGGAGTGCAAGTCAAGAAGCAGCCGAGGCCTCCACGAGATAGGAGCCCCCCCCCCTATAGGGCGCGCCCCGTGTCTCGTGGGCCCCTCGGGCGTCCACCGACATACTTCTTCCTCCTATATAAGCCTACGTACCCCGAAAACATCCAGGAGGCACCCGAAACACAATTTCCACCAGCGTAACCTTCTGTATCCGCGAGATCCCATCTTGGAGCCATCGTCGGCATTCTGCCGGAGGGGGATTCCACCACAGAGGGCTTCTACATCAACACCATAGCCCTTCCGATGAGTTGTGAGTAGTTTACCATAGACCTACGGGTCCATAGTTATTATCTAGATGGCTTCTTCTCTCTTTTTGGATCTCAACACAATGTTCTCCCCCTCTCTTGTGGAGATCTATTCAATGTAATCTCTTTTTGCGGTGTGTTTGTCGAGATCCGATGAATTGTGGGTTTATGATCAGATTTATCTATGGATAATAATTGAATCTTCTCTGAATTCTTTTACATGATTGAGTTATCTTTGCAAGTCTCTTCGAATTATCGGTTTGGTTTGGCCTACTAGATTGATCTTTCTTGCCATGGGAGAAGTGCTTAGCTTTGGGTTCAATCTTGCGGTGTTCTTACCCAGTGACAGAAAGGGTTGCAAGACATGTATTGTATTGTTGCCATCGAGGATAACAAGATGGGGTTTATATCATATTGCTTGAGTTTATCCCTCTACATCATGTCATCTTGCTTAATGCGTTACTCTGTTCTTATGAACTTAATACTCTAGATGCATGCTGGATAGCGGTCGATGTGTGGAGTAATAGTAGTGGATGCAGGTAGGAGCCGGTCTACTTGTTGCGGACATGATGCCTATATACATGATCATGCCTAGATAATCTCATAATTATTCGCTTTTCTATCAATTGCTCGACAGTAATTTGTTCACCCACCGTAATACTTATGCTCTTGAGAGAAGCCACTAGTGAAACCTATGGCCCCCGGGTCTATCTCTTATCATATTTGCTTCCAATCTACTTTTATTTGCATCTTTATTTTCTGCATCTATATTATTAAATACCAAAAATATATTTATCTTATCATACTATCTCTATCAGATCTCACTTTCGCAAGTGGCCGTGAAGGGATTGCCAACCCCTTTGTCGCGTTGGTTGCGAGTTCTTTGTTTGTTTGTGTAGGTTCGTGGGACTTGTTGAGAAGCCTCCTACTGGAATGATACCTTGGTTCTCAAAAACTGAGGGAAATACTTACGCTACTATTGTTGCATCACCCTGTCCTCTTCGAGGAAAACCAACGCAAGCTCAAGACGTAGCAATGCTCATGAGACAAACACAATCAATATCACTTCATTCAATAGCACACAAGATTCACACAATTGGTCTAACCTATGATTACAAACTCGATCATTGCTAACTACTTGGAGGTAATACTACTAGTTACAATGGTGGTCATCTAGAAATTTTCATCAGAGGAAGACTCCATGATATCTGCTCCAGCTTCCTCAACGTAGTCGTCATCACTGTCATCATTTGCATCACTATCCGTGTCAGTGTCGTCCAGGATGATGTAGTCCTCCGAACGGATCTCCATTGCTCGCTTGATATTCTCCACTAATATTCCTACCTTCCTCTTCATGTCTTCTTGCTTCTCTAGTAGTACAACAATCTATTCCTCGTATCCATCGCATGTAGACTTGAGTTCCTCTTCTAGCTCATTGTTTCTCTTCACCAGTTTCTTGATCTTCTTCATGTGGATAATATGTTGATTCTCTTGTCGAGGAGTATGATCTCCCATCTCTTGAATGTAGGCTGCAATTGATCCATCCCTCCTGGTACGAATCATCTCCCATTTTTCATCTCGGTGGCCACATATGTGATAAACGATATTCTCCAACTCCTTGTGATATACATCACATATGCGTCCAAAGGTGATATGGGTTGCCATGCTCTTTCCTATACTCCAACTTGGTGCATCCAGGTAGAAATCAATAGGCTCCATTGTTGGTGCAAATGTCCTCCCAGGTACCCAGACTTTGATCTTCCAGCGCTCCTCTTCCGGTACAGATGTAGAGAAAATCCCCGTGAATCTTGGTAGTCCAATGTTCAAATACTTAGTGACTTCCTTCAAGTGGCATCTAAAAGGGGTGTCGTCATCCGACTGAGTGAACATATTCCTGGGATCTGCCATCTATAGAGTAGAAAGAGAAGAGAATTAGAAATGAGTAGAGAAGAGAAATCATGTGGCTTATTCTAGTGGTCGTGTACTACAGTCAGTGTGTGCTCAAATACCATCTTGTAGCGACCAGACCTCAAACGGTCAAGTCTTTGTGCACAAGTGTCATCCCTAGATCAGTAATGCTGACATGCACA